>NC_136910.1:28564068-28756163 GCF_949606895.1 Notothenia rossii | reverse complement strand
TTGTGTCGGGGACCCTCCACAATGATAAGACCCATCCTTTAAATGCAAAAACCACCGTTAAAAGTCACTTTTAGGGGCGAAAAACAGCCTCTGTCCAATCCGTTAACAAACTGATAGGCAAATGCACAAAAGTGGGATTAAAGCAATTTTCGGGACCCCAGCGAGCTCCAGACTATGTGCATTGTGTCGGGGACCCTCCACAATGATAAGACCCATCATTTAAATGCAAAAACCACCATTAAAAGTCACTTTTAGGGGCGAAAAACAGCCTCTGTCCACTTCGTTAACAAACTGATAGGCAAATGGACAAAAGTGGGATTAAAGCATATGCGGGACCCCCGCGAGCTCCAGACTATGTGCATTGTGTCGGGGACCCTCCACAATGATAAGACTCATCATTTAAATGCAAAAACCGCCATTAAAAGTCACTTTTAGGGGCGAAAAACAGCCTCTGTCCACTTCGTTAACAAACTGATAGGCAAATGGACGAAAGTGTGATTAAAGCAATTTTCGGGACCCCAGCGAGCTCCAGACTATGTGCATTGTGTCGGGGACCCCCGTGAATGATAAGACCCATCATTTAAATGCAAAAACCCCCATTATAAGTCACTTTTAGGGGGAAAAAACAGCCTCTGTCCACTTCGTTAACAAACTGATAGGCAAATGGACAAAAGTGTGATTAAAGCATATGCGGGACCCCCGCGAGCTCCAGACTATGTGCATTGTGTCGGGGACCCCCGTGAATGATAAGACCCATCATTTAAATGCAACCCCCATTAAAAGTCACTTTTAGGGGGAAAAAACAGCCTCTTCCACTTCGTTAACAAACTGATAGGCAAATGGACAAAAGTGGGATTAAAGCATATGCGGGACCCCCGCGAGCTCCAGACTATGTGCATTGTGTCGGGGACCCCCGTGAATGATAAGACCCATCATTTAAATGCAAAAACCCCCATTAAAAGTCACTTTTAGGGGGAAAAAACAGCCTCTGTCCACTTCGTTAACAAACTGATAGGCAAATGGACAAAAGTGTGATTAAAGCATATGCGGGACCACCGCGAGCTCCAGACTATGTGCATTGTGTCGGGGACCCTCCACAATGATAAGACCCATCATTTAAATGCAAAAACCACCATTAAAAGTCACTTTTAGGGGCGAAAAACAGCCTCTGTCCACTTCGTTAACAAATTGATAGGCAAATTGACAAAAGTGTGATTAAAGCAATTTTCGGGACCCCAGCGAGCTCCAGACTATGTGCATTGTGTCGGGGACCCTCCACAAAGATAAGACCCATCATTTAAATGCAAAAACTACCATTAAAAGTCACTTTTAGGGGCGAAAAACAGCCTCTGTCCACTTCGTTAACAAACTGATAGGCAAATGGACAAAAGTGGGATTAAAGCATATGCGGGAACCCCGCGAGCTCCAGACTATGTGCATTGTGTCGGGGACCCCCGTGAATGATAAGACCCATCATTTAAATGCAAAAACCCCCATTAAAAGTCACTTTTAGGGGGAAAAAACAGCCTCTGTCCACTTCGTTAACAAACTGATAGGCAAATGGACAAAAGTGTGATTAAAGCATATGCGGGACCACCGCGAGCTCCAGACTATGTGCATTGTGTCGGGGACCCTCCACAATGATAAGACCCATCATTTAAATGCAAAAACCACCGTTAAAAGTCACTTTTAGGGGCGAAAAACAGCCTCTGTCCACTTCGTTAACAAACTGATAGGCAAATGGACAAAAGTGTGATTAAAGCAATTTTCGGACCCCAGCGAGCTCCAGACTATGTGCATTGTGTCGGGGACCCTCCACAAAGATAAGACCCATCATTTAAATGCAAAAACCACCATTAAAAGTCACTTTTAGGGGCGAAAAACAGCCTCTGTCCACTTCGTTAACAAACTGATAGGCAAATGGACAAAAGTGGGATTAAAGCATATGCGGGACCCCCGCGAGCTCCAGACTATGTGCATTGTGTCGGGGACCCCCGTGAATGATAAGACCCATCATTTAAATGCAAAAACCCCCATTAAAAGTCACTTTTAGGGGGAAAAAACAGCCTCTGTCCACTTCGTTAACAAACTGATAGGCAAATGGACAAAAGTGTGATTAAAGCATATGCGGGACCACCGCGAGCTCCAGACTATGTGCATTGTGTCGGGGACCCTCCACAATGATAAGACCCATCATTTAAATGCAAAAAACACCATTAAAAGTCACTTTTAGGGGCGAAAAACAGCCTCTGTCCACTTCGTTAACAAACTGATAGGCAAATGAACAAAAGTGGGAGCGGGACCCCCGCGAGCTCCAGACTATGTGCATTGTGTCGGGGACCCTCCACAATGATAAGACCCATCATTTAAATGCAAAAACCACCGTTAAAAGTCACTTTTAGGGGCAAAAAACAGCCTCTGTCCACTTCGTTAACAAACTGATAGGCAAATGGACAAATGTGTGATTAAAGCATATGCGGGACCCCCGCGAGCTCCAGACTATGTGCATTGTGTCGGGGACCCTCCACAATGATAAGACCCATCATTTAAATGCAAAAACCACCGTTAAAAGTAACTTTTAGGGGCGAAAAACAGCCTCTGTCCACTTCGTTAACAAACTGATAGGCAAATGGACAAAAGTGTGATTAAAGCAATTTTCGGGACCCCAGCGAGCTCCAGACTATGTGCATTGTGTCGGGGACCCTCCACAATGATAAGACCCATCATTTAAATGCAAAAACTACCATTAAAAGTCACTTTTAGGGGCGAAAAACAGCCTCTGTCCACTTCGTTAACAAACTGATAGGCAAATGGACAAAAGTGGGATTAAAGCATATGCGGGACCCCCGCGAGCTCCAGACTATGTGCATTGTGTCGGGGACCCTCCACAATGATAAGACCCATCATTTAAATGCAAAAACCACCGTTAAAAGTCACTTTTAGGGGCGAAAAACAGCCTCTGTCCACTTCGTTAACAAACTGATAGGCAAATGGACAAAAGTGTGATTAAAGCAATTTTCGGGACCCCAGCGAGCTCCAGACTATGTGCATTGTGTCGGGGACCCTCCACAATGATAAGATCCATCATTTAAATGCAAAGACCACCGTTAAAAGTCACTTTTAGGTGCGAAAAACAGCCTCTGTCCACTTCGTTAACAAACTGATAGGCAAATGGACAAAAGTGGGATTAAAGCATATGAGGGACCCCCGCGAGCTCCAGACTATGTGCATTGTGTCGGGGACCCTCCACAATGATAAGACCCATCATTTAAATGCAAAAACCACCGTTAAAAGTCACTTTTAGGGGCGAAAAACAGCCTCTGTCCACTTCGTTAACAAACTGATAGGCAAATGGACAAAAGTGTGATTAAAGCAATTTTCGGGACCCCAGCGAGCTCCAGACTATGTGCATTGTGTCGGGGACCCTCCACAATGATAAGAGCCAACATTTAAATGCAAAAACCACCATTAAAAGTCACTTTTAGGGGCGAAAAACAGCCTCTATCCACTTCGTTAACAAACTGATAGGCAAATGGACAAAAGTGGGATTAAAGCATATGCGGGACCCCCGCGAGCTCCAGACTATGTGCATTGTGTCGGGGACCCTCCACAATGATAAGACTCATCATTTAAATGCAAAAACCGCCATTAAAAGTCACTTTTAGGGGCGAAAAACAGCCTCTGTCCACTTCGTTAACAAACTGATAGGCAAATGGACGAAAGTGTGATTAAAGCAATTTTCGGGACCCCAGCGAGCTCCAGACTATGTGCATTGTGTCGGGGACCCCCGTGAATGATAAGACCCATCATTTAAATGCAAAAACCCCCATTAGAAGTCACTTTTAGGGGGAAAAAACAGCCTCTGTCCACTTCGTTAACAAACTGATAGGCAAATGGACAAAAGTGTGATTAAAGCATATGCGGGACCACCGCGAGCTCCAGACTATGTGCATTGTGTCGGGGACCCTCCACAATGATAAGACCCATCATTTAAATGCAAAAACCACAGTTAAAAGTAACTTTTAGGGGCGAAAAACAGCCTCTGTCCACTTCGTTAACAAACTGATAGGCAAATGGACAAAAGTGTGATTAAAGCAATTTTCGGGACCCCAGCAAGCTCCAGACTATATGCATTGTGTCGGGGACCCTCCACAAAGATAAGACCCATCATTTAAATGCAAAAACCACCATTAAAAGTCACTTTTAGGGGCGAAAA
Organism: Notothenia rossii; assembly: GCF_949606895.1. Classification (NCBI taxonomy): domain Eukaryota; kingdom Metazoa; phylum Chordata; class Actinopteri; order Perciformes; family Nototheniidae; genus Notothenia; species Notothenia rossii. Next base: position 28,751,947 of record NC_136910.1, on the reverse strand, counting down.
ACAGCCTCTGTCCACTTCGTTAACAAACTGATAGGCAAATGGACAAAAGTGGGAGCGGGACCCCCGCGAGCTCCAGACTATGTGCATTGTGTCGGGGACCCTCCACAATGATAAGACCCATCATTTAAATGCAAAAACCACCGTTAAAAGTCACTTTTAGGGGCAAAAAACAGCCTCTGTCCACTTCGTTAACAAACTGATAGGCAAATGGACAAAAGTGTGATTAAAGCATATGCGGGACCCCCGCGAGCTCCAGACTATGTGCATTGTGTCGGGGAGCCTCCACAATGATAAGACCCATCATTTAAATGCAAAGACCCCCATTAAAAGTCACTTTTAGGGGCGAAAAACAGCGTCTTTCCACTTCGTTAACAAACTGATAGGCAAATGGACAAAAGTGGGATTAAAGCATATGCGGGACCCCCGCGAGCTCCAGACTATGTGCATTGTGTCGGGGACCCTCCACAATGATAAGACCCATCATTTAAATGCAAAAACCACCGTTAAAAGTCACTTTTAGGGGCGAAAAACAGCCTCTGTCCACTTCGTTAACAAACTGATAGGCAAATGGACAAAAGTGTGATTAAAGCAATTTTCGGGACCCCAGCGAGCTCCAGACTATGTGCATTGTGTCGGGGACCCTCCACAATGATAAGACCCATCATTTAAATGCAAAAACCACCATTAAAAGTCACTTTTAGGGGCGAAAAACAGCCTCTGTCCACTTCGTTAACAAACTGATAGGCAAATGGACAAAAGTGGGATTAAAGCATATGCGGGACCCCCGCGAGCTCCAGACTATGTGCATTGTGTCGGGGACCCTCCACAATGATAAGACTCATCATTTAAATGCAAAAACCACCGTTAAAAGTCACTTTTAGGGGCGAAAAACAGCCTCTGTCCACTTCGTTAACAAACTGATAGGCAAATGGACAAAAGTGTGATTAAAGCAATTTTCGGGACCCCAGCGAGCTCCAGACTATGTGCATTGTGTCGGGGACCCCCGTGAATGATAAGACCCATCATTTAAATGCAACCCCCATTAAAAGTCACTTTTAGGGGGAAAAAACAGCCTCTGTCCACTTCGTTAACAAACTGATAGGCAAATGGACAAAAGTGTGATTAAAGCATATGCGGGACCCCCATGAGCTCTAGACTATGTGCATTGTGTCGGGGACCCTCCACAATGATAAGACCCATCATTTAAATGCAAAAACCACCGTTAAAAGTCACTTTTAGGGGCGAAAAACAGCCTCTGTCCAATCCGTTAACAAACTGATAGGCAAATGGACAAAAGTGTGATTAAAGCAATTTTCGGGACCCCAGCGAGCTCCAGACTATGTGCATTGTGTCGGGGACCCTCCACAATGATAAGACCCATCATTTAAATGCAAAAACCACCGTTAAAAGTCACTTTTAGGGGCGAAAAACAGCCTCTGTCCACTTCGTTAACAAACTGATAGGCAAATGGACAAAAGTGTGATTAAAGCAATTTTCGGGACCCCAGCGAGCTCCAGACTATGTGCATTGTGTCGGGGACCCTCCACAATGATAAGATCCATCATTTAAATGCAAAAACCACCGTTAAAAGTCACTTTTAGGTGCGAAAAACAGCCTCTGTCCACTTCGTTAACAAACTGATAGGCAAATGGAAAAAAGTGTGATTAAAGCATATGCGGGACCCCCGCGAGCTCCAGACTATGTGCATTGTGTCGGGGACCCCCGTGAATGATAAGACCCATCATTTAAATGCAAAAAACCCCATTAAAAGTCACTTTTAGGGGCGAAAAACAGCCTCTGTCCACTTCGTTAACAAACTGATAGGCAAATGGACAAAAGTGTGATTAAAGCATATGCGGGACCACCGCGAGCTCCATACTATGTGCATTGTGTCGGGGACCCTCCACAATGATAAGAACCATCATTTAAATGCAAAAACCACAGTTAAAAGTCACTTTTAGGGGCGAAAAACAGCCTCTGTCCACTTCGTTAACAAACTGATAGGCAAATGGACAAAAGTGTGATTAAAGCAATTTTCGGGACCCCAGCAAGCTCCAGACTATATGCATTGTGTCGGGGACCCTCCACAAAGATAAGACCCATCATTTAAATGCAAAAACCACCATTAAAAGTCACTTTTAGGGGCGAAAAACAGCCTCTGTCCACTTCGTTAACAAACTGATAGGCAAATGGACAAAAGTGGGAGCGGGACCCCCGCGAGCTCCAGACTATGTGCATTGTGTCGGGGGCCCCCGTGAATGATAAGACCCATCATTTAAATGCAAAAAACCCCATTAAAAGTCACTTTTAGGGGGAAAAAACAGCCTCTGTCCACTTCGTTAACAAACTGATAGGCAAATGGACAAAAGTGTGATTAAAGCATATGCGGGACCACCGCGAGCTCCAGACTATGTGCATTGTGTCGGGGACCCTCCACAATGATAAGACCCATCATTTAAATGCAAAAACCACCGTTAAAAGTCACTTTTAGGGGCAAAAAACAGCCTCTGTCCACTTCGTTAACAAACTGATAGGCAAATGGACAAATGTGTGATTAAAGCATATGCGGGACCCCCGCGAGCTCCAGACTATGTGCATTGTGTCGGGGACCCTCCACAATGATAAGACCCATCATTTAAATGCAAAAACCACCGTTAAAAGTAACTTTTAGGGGCGAAAAACAGCCTCTGTCCACTTCGTTAACAAACTGATAGGCAAATGGACAAAAGTGTGATTAAAGCAATTTTCGGGACCCCAGCGAGCTCCAGACTATGTGCATTGTGTCGGGGACCCTCCACAATGATAAGACCCATCATTTAAATGCAAAAACTACCATTAAAAGTCACTTTTAGGGGCGAAAAACAGCCTCTGTCCATTTTGTTAACAAACTGATAGGCAAATGGACAAAAGTGGGATTAAAGCATATGCGGGACCCCCGCGAGCTCCAGACTATGTGCATTGTGTCGGGGACCCTCCACAATGATAAGACCCATCATTTAAATGCAAAAACCACCGTTAAAAGTCACTTTTAGGGGCGAAAAACAGCCTCTGTCCACTTCGTTAACAAACTGATAGGCAAATGGACAAAAGTGTGATTAAAGCAATTTTCGGGACCCCAGCGAGCTCCAGACTATGTGCATTGTGTCGGGGACCCTCCACAATGATAAGATCCATCATTTAAATGCAAAAACCACCGTTAAAAGTCACTTTTAGGTGCGAAAAACAGCCTCTGTCCACTTCGTTAACAAACTGATAGGCAAATGGAAAAAAGTGTGATTAAAGCATATGCGGGACCCCCGCGAGCTCCAGACTATGTGCATTGTGTCGGGGACCCCCGTGAATGATAAGACCCATCATTTAAATGCAAAAAACCACCGTTAAAAGTCACTTTTAGGGGCGAAAAACAGCCTCTGTCCAATCCGTTAACAAACTGATAGGCAAATGGACAAAAGTGTGATTAAAGCAATTTTCGGGACCCCAGCGAGCTCCAGACTATGTGCATTGTGTCGGGGACCCTCCACAATGATAAGACCCAACATTTAAATGCAAAAACCACCATTAAAAGTCACTTTTAGGGGCGAAAAACAGCCTCTGTCCACTTCATTAACAAACTGATAGGCAAATGGACAAAAGTGGGATTAAAGCATATGCGGGACCCCCGCGAGCTCCAGACTATGTGCATTGTGTCGGGGACCCTCCACAATGATAAGACTCATCATTTAAATGCAAAAACCGCCATTAAAAGTCACTTTTAGGGGCGAAAAACAGCCTCTGTCCACTTCGTTAACAAACTGATAGGCAAATGGACGAAAGTGTGATTAAAGCAATTTTCGGGACCCCAGCGAGCTCCAGACTATGTGCATTGTGTCGGGGACCCCCGTGAATGATAAGACCCATCATTTAAATGCAACCCCCATTAAAAGTCACTTTTAGGGGGAAAAAACAGCCTCTGTCCACTTCGTTAACAAACTGATAGGCAAATGGACAAAAGTGTGATTAAAGCATATGCGGGACCCCCACGAGCTCTAGACTATGTGCATTGTGTCGGGGACCCTCCACAATGATAAGACCCATCATTTAAATGCGAAAACCACCGTTAAAAGTCACTTTTAGGGGCGAAAAACAGCCTCTGTCCAATCCGTTAACAAACTGATAGGCAAATGGACAAAAGTGGGATTAAAGCATATGCGGGACCCCCGCGAGCTCCAGACTATGTGCATTGTGTCGGGGACCCCCGTGAATGATAAGACCCATCATTTAAATGCAAAAACCCCCATTAAAAGTCACTTTTAGGGGGAAAAAACAGCCTCTGTCCACTTCGTTAACAAACTGATAGGCAAATGGACAAAAGTGGGAGCGGGACCCCCGCGAGCTCCAGACTATGTGCATTGTGTCGGGGGCCCCCGTGAATGATAAGACCCATCATTTAAATGCAAAAACCCCCATTAAAAGTCACTTTTAGGGGGAAAAAACAGCCTCTGTCCACTTCGTTAACAAACTGATAGGCAAATGGACAAAAGTGTGATTAAAGCATATGCGGGACCACCGCGAGCTCCAGACTATGTGCATTGTGTCGGGGACCCTCCACAATGATAAGACCCATCATTTAAATGCAAAAACCACCGTTAAAAGTCACTTTTAGGGGCGAAAAACCGCCTCTGTCCACTTCGTTAACAAACTGATAGGCAAATGGACAAAAGTGTGATTAAAGCAATTTTCGGGACCCCAGCGAGCTCCAGACTATGTGCATTGTGTCGGGGACCCTCCACAAAGATAAGACCCATCATTTAAATGCAAAAACCACCATTAAAAGTCACTTTTAGGGGCGAAAAACAGCCTCTGTCCACTTCGTTAACAAACTGATAGGCAAATGGACAAAAGTGGGAGCGGGACCCCCGCGAGCTCCAGACTATGTGCATTGTGTCGGGGACCCCCGTGAATGATAAGACCCATCATTTAAATGCAACCCCCATTAAAAGTCACTTTTAGGGGGAAAAAACAGCCTCTGTCCACTTCGTTAACAAACTGATAGGCAAATGGACAAAAGTGGGATTAAAGCATATGCGGGACCCCCGCGAGCTCCAGACTATGTGCATTGTGTCGGGGGCCCCCGTGAATGATAAGACCCATCATTTAAATGCAAAAACCCCCATTAAAAGTCACTTTTAGGGGGAAAAAACAGCCTCTGTCCACTTCGTTAACAAACTGATAGGCAAATGGACAAAAGTGGGAGCGGGACCCCCGCGAGCTCCAGACTATGTGCATTGTGTCGGGGGCCCCCGTGAATGATAAGACCCATCATTTAAATGCAAAAACCCCCATTAAAAGTCACTTTTAGGGGGAAAAAACAGCCTCTGTCCACTTCGTTAACAAACTGATAGGCAAATGGACAAAAGTGTGATTAAAGCATATGCGGGACCACCGCGAGCTCCAGACTATGTGCATTGTGTCGGGGACCCTCCACAATGATAAGACCCATCATTTAAATGCAAAAACCACCGTTAAAAGTAACTTTTAGGGGCGAAAAACAGCCTCTGTCCACTTCGTTAACAAACTGATAGGCAAATGGACAAAAGTGTGATTAAAGCAATTTTCGGGACCCCAGCGAGCTCCAGACTATGTGCATTGTGTCGGGGACCCTCCACAAAGATAAGACCCATCATTTAAATGCAAAAACCACCATTAAAAGTCACTTTTAGGGGCGAAAAACAGCCTCTGTCCACTTCGTTAACAAACTGATAGGCAAATGGACAAAAGTGGGAGCGGGACCCCCGCGAGCTCCAGACTATGTGCATTGTGTCGGGGACCCCCGTGAATGATAAGACCCATCATTTAAATGCAACCCCCATTAAAAGTCACTTTTAGGGGGAAAAAACAGCCTCTGTCCACTTCGTTAACAAACTGATAGGCAAATGGACAAAAGTGGGATTAAAGCATATGCGGGACCCCCGCGAGCTCCAGACTATGTGCATTGTGTCGGGGGCCCCCGTGAATGATAAGACCCATCATTTAAATGCAAAAACCCCCATTAAAAGTCACTTTTAGGGGGAAAAAACAGCCTCTGTCCACTTCGTTAACAAACTGATAGGCAAATGGACAAAAGTGTGATTAAAGCATATGCGGGACCACCGCGAGCTCCAGACTATGTGCATTGTGTCGGGGACCCTCCACAATGATAAGACCCATCATTTAAATGCAAAAACCACCGCTAAAAGTAACTTTTAGGGGCGAAAAACAGCCTCTGTCCACTTCGTTAACAAACTGATAGGCAAATGGACAAAAGTGGGATTAAAGCAATTTTCGGGACCACCGCGAGCTCCAGACTATGTGCATTGTGTCGGGGACCCTCCACAAAGATAAGACCCATCATTTAAATGCAAAAACCACCATTAAAAGTCACTTTTAGGGGCGAAAAACAGCCTCTGTCCACTTCGTTAACAAACTGATAGGCAAATGGACAAAAGTGGGAGTGGGACCCCCGCGAGCTCCAGACTATGTGCATTGTGTCGGGGACCCCCGTGAATGATAAGACCCATCATTTAAATGCAACCCCCATTAAAAGTCACTTTTAGGGGGAAAAAACAGCCTCTGTCCACTTCGTTAACAAACTGATAGGCAAATGGACAAAAGTGTGATTAAAGCATATGCGGGACCCCCACGAGCTCCAGACTATGTGCATTGTGTCGGGGACCCTCCACAATGATAACACCCATCATTTAAATGCAAAAACCACCGTTAAAAGTCACTTTTAGGGGCGAAAAACAGCCTCTGTCCAATCCGTTAACAAACTGATAGGCAAATGGACAAAAGTGTGATTAAAGCAATTTTCGGGACCCCAGCGAGCTCCAGACTATGTGCATTGTGTCGGGGACCCTCCACAATGATAAGACCCATCATTTAAATGCAAAAACCACCATTAAAAGTCACTTTTAGGGTCGAAAAACAGCCTCTGTCCACTTCGTTAACAAACTGATAGGCAAATGGACAAAAGTGGGATTAAAGCGGGACCCCCGCGAGCTCCAGACTTTGTGCATTGTGTCGGGGACCCTCCACAATGATAGGACTCATCATTTAAATGCAAAAACCACCATTAAAAGTCACTTTTAGGGGCGAAAAACAGCCTCTGTCCACTTCGTTAACAAACTGATAGGCAAATGGACAAAAGTGGGATTAAAGCATATGCGGGACCCCCGCGAGCTCCAGACTATGTGCATTATGTCGGGGACCCCCGTGAATGATAAGACCCATCATTTAAATGCAAAAACCCCCATTAAAAGTCACTTTTAGGGGGAAAAAACAGCCTCTGTCCACTTTGTTAACAAACTGATAGGCAAATGGACAAAAGTGTGATTAAAGCATATGCGGGACCCCCGCGAGCTCCAGACTATGTGCATTGTGTCGGGGACCCTCCACAATGATAAGACCCATCATTTAAATGCAAAAACCACCGTTAAAAGTCACTTTTAGGGGCGAAAAACAGCCTCTGTCCACTTCGTTAACAAACTGATAGGCAAATGGACAAAAGTGGGATTAAAGCAATTTTCGGGACCCCAGCGAGCTCCAGACTATGTGCATTGTGTCGGGGACCCTCCACAAAGATAAGACCCATCATTTAATTGCAAAAACCACCATTAAAAGTCACTTTTAGGGGCGAAAAAACAGCCTCTGTCCACTTCGTTAACAAACTGATAGGTGTTGTGTATTAGTAGAAAGAAATTAATGAAACAAGGGACAGAGGCTACGGGTACTCAACTCTTTACTGTTCGTCATGCTTAACTGCCACAGCATCAACTCCCGGGCTTACTCTTCTTCTCTCAACATTGTATGTATACTCTGGTTACACTTTGCCCCCTATTGGTAGGAGTATATTAGAACACAACATTTCCCCCCTTCTTAAAAAGAGTTACTTCTCCCCTTGAACAGCATGCATAACATTAGCATTTTAAACAGACACTTACGTAGTAACCATGAAACCATCTGTAATGATAATAACTTCACATATCACAATATGCAGAACATTTTCAAACATTAATTCAACCACAGTTTAAGTGACATAGTCCTCAATCCAAACAGGCTGCTTTCTGATTCGCTGGTTCCTGCTCTGAGCACCATGCACTGTAGCTGGCTCAGCAGGCCTCACTTCTTCTGATGGAGGAGTGAATGTTTCTGGAAGCACCGACAGGTGTGAAGCATCCCAGGTTTTTCCATTATCAAGTGTGTAACTGTGAGGTCCTTTCTACTTGGTCACTTTCAGAGGCTCACTGAACTTTGGCTTTCCCTTTTTGACATGCAGCGGGTTTCTCACACGCACCAGGCTTCCCGGATGTATTTTGGGAATCTTGGCATTTCTTTTTGCATCAGAATATGTTTTCATGTGCCACTGTTTCTTTTCCACTCTGTCTCTCAGTTCCTGATCCTGAGTATCCGTAAGCTGTGGCAGGATTGAGAGTTTGGTTCGCATTTTTCTTCCATACATGAGCTGGAACGGAGATGTCCCTGTAGTGGCGTGAGGTGTAGCTCTGTAGACCTGAAGAAACTCAGCAACGTGAGCTTTCCACGGAGCGTTCTCTCTCTGTGCCGTGAGAATGCTTTCCTTCAGCACTCTATTTAGCCTCTCCACCGCTCCATTTCCTTCTGGATGGTAGATTGTAGTCCTGATGTGTTGGATGTCTCTTTCTTCTAGGAAAAAGGCGAGTTCTGAGGATGTGAATTGTGGACCGTTATCTGTCACCACAGACACAGGGTTCCCTTTTTGGCTGAATACTGATCTCATGAAGGTGATCACTGTTGCAGTAGTGCATCTTGGGGCAAAACACACTTCTGGCCATTTTGAATAGTAGTCCGTCATAGTAATAGCAAACTTACAGTCCACCGGACCAGTCTCAAATGGGCCCACGATGTCGAGGGCAAGCTTTTGCCATGGCCCCTGAGGCAGAGGGACTGGTGTCATAGGTGCAGGGTTAGTTTTAGCTGTTTTATCATTCATCTGGCAGGACACACAGGCAGCGATAACCGATTGTACCAGTGCATCCATTTTAGGCCACCAATACAAGTCTCTGAGTCTCTGTTTTGTGCGTACAATGCCTTGGTGGCTCTCGTGTGCTAAGGATACCATGTGTGAGTGTAGCTTTACTGGAACAACTAACCTGTGACTCCCTCTCAGAATGAGTTGTTCATGTGCAGAAAGTTCATTTCTCACCTGGTAGTACGGCAACATGTTAGCAGGCAGGCCTTTGGATGAAGCTGGCCACCCGTCTGTCATGTAGTTGCGTAGCTGACGTAACTCTGGACAGGAAGTGCAGGCATCTGTGAAGTCAGACGAGGGAACAGCAGTCAGCAGGGCAGAGACAGCAGCAACCATCTCTGGTTCCGTGTCTGAGGTGCAGTCCTGTCCGTGTGGCAGTGGCAGGCGGGAAAGGCAATCTGCTGCATGGTTCTGAGCACCGGGTCTGTAGACAATATCATAGTTGAAGCAGAGTAGCCTGGCCGACCAGCGTGCTACTCTCATACCAGCTCTCCCCATGCCTTTTGTAGCCAAGAGTGTGGTCAAAGCTTGGTGATCAGTCCTTAAGGTGAACTTTGTTCCCCACAAGTAGGTTCTCCAACGCTCTGCAGCCCACACACAGGCCAAAGCTTCTTTTTCTACCACAGAGTACTTTCTCTCTGCAGCACTAAGAGAGCGCGAAGCAAATGCCACTTTTCTTTCAGTGTTGTCACGATGTATCTGTGTCAGCACCCCACCTATGCCATAGTCTGAGGCATCTGTAGACACTATATGGTGGGCCGTGACGGGTCAAAAAGAGCGAGTGATGAACTGTCTGTGATGAGTAGTTTAACCTGCTGAAAACTACTCTGTGCCTCATCAGTCCATGTGAATGTAGCTCTGCGTAGCACATCTCTCATTGGTTCCACCACAGTTGCATAGTTCTGTATGAACTTGGAGTACCACGATGTTAGGCCAAGAAAAGACCTGAGAGTCACTGGATCACTGGGTGATGGAGCATCCCGAATAGCTGCAATGTGGTCATCATTTGGCAGCAGACCTTCCTTGCTTATGCTGTGTCCTAGATACGTTAGTTTGTCCTGGTAGAATTTGCATTTATCTGTGTTGAGACTTAGTCCAGCTTCCTGCAGTCGGTACAGTACTGCTTTCAGGCGGGTTTCATGCTCAGCACGGCATGAGGAGTAAACGATGATATCATCCAGATATGCCTGCACTCCAGGTAAATCTTTCAGCACCATGGACATCATCTTCTGAAATGCTGAGGGTGCTGATGCTAGCCCATAGCAAACTCGCTTGTACCTGAAAAGTCCCTCGTGAGTAATGAAAGCAGTCAGATCTCTGCTGTCCTCATGCAGTGGAAGCTGGTAGTATGCATTAGCCAGGTCGAGGGTTGAGAATATGGTAGCTCCTCTGAGTTCTGAGAAGAGCTCCTCCATGTGTGGAATGGGGTAGCAATCCATTATGACGGCCTTGTTAGGCTCCCTGAGGTCTGTACACATCCTTATTTTAGATGAGTTCTTTCGTTGAGTCACAACGATCGGTGATACCCAGGGAGAGGCATCTATTTTTTCAATGATGTCAGCATCAAGAAGGCGCTTTAACTCTGCAGAAACAGCATCTCTGACTGAGAATGGAAGCCTTCTCAATTTCTGCTGTACAGGCTTCACCTCATCTTTCACTCTTACTTTGTGTACTACGTTCCTAACACAGCCCATAGGTAAAACTGTATTAACAGGTGCAGATGCAGTAGGTGTCGGTGTAGTAGGAGTTGCAGGTGGGGTTGTTATCTCTCTGACTGTGTGCTCTGACTTCAGTACCACTCTGTTTCTCATGATGACCATTTCCAGTGCCTCAAACAGGTCCAGGCCCAGCAGTATTGAACCTGACTTCACAATGAAAAGGGTAGCTGAGGCAGTATTTCCGTCATGGAATGCACGTAAATGCAGTTTCCCTAGTACTGGGATTCTCTGTCTTGAGTATTTGACTAGAGGAACCTTTGTAGGTTTCAGTGGTATGTGACTGAAATAGGTCTCGTACACATGAGCCGGCAGCAGTGACACTGAAGAACCAGTATCTACTATCATCTCAAATGACTGGTTAGCAGGAGAAAGTCCCAAATCTACAGTGCACATTATTTTCTTCTCTTTTGGGGCAGAATTATTCAGCAATAAAACAAACAGTCAGTTCTGGAATAACGACCTCCCTCACTTCACGTTTTTGTTCTGAACGACACACTTTGGCAAAATGCCCAGTTTTTCCACAGGATTTGCATATTTTGTTTGTAGCAGGGCATTGTGTGGAATTGGCCATATGTTTATCTGAATCACATCTGTAACATCTTCGTGCTTGCTCAGACTTTCTCTCACCTTGCCTTTGTTTACTTGCAGCGGGACGTTTTTGTTCCCATTTTGGCGCGCTGATCTCTCTCACAGGCACTTCACTGTTGGAGAACTCGGCCACGTTGCGCGCCGCCATTTCCACCTGATTTGCAATCTGAATGGCTTTATCCAGTGTCAGTTTGTCTTCTAGCAGCAAGCGTTCACGTATGCGTCCACTGTAGGCTTTTTCCACGATCTGATCACGCAGCATATCCTGTTCTGCATTTCCAAATTCACAAAAAACGAGCATTTCACGTAGCGCAGAGACGTACTGTGCAATTGTTTCATCATGTCTCTGGGCTCGTTGGCGGAACCTGTGTCTCTCCGCAATTACGTTTACCTTCGGCACAAAATGCGCCCGTAGTGCAGCCACGGCATGGTTGTATGTAGTTCCCGTTTCAGTCAATGTGTAGAATATCCTCTGTGCTTCGGTTCCGACGCTGTGTAGCAGCGTTGCACGTATACGGGTATCCGGCCACTTGGCTCCTTCCACGTCGATCACTAGCAGATAGTTTTCGAACATTTTTAGCCATGTTCCAAATGGCATAGTAGGTTCTCCCGGACACTGAAGAAAGGTGGGAGGTAAAGGAGTAGAAGCCACGGCCATCCTCGTCGCCAATTTGTTGTGTATTAGTAGAAAGAAATTAATGAAACAAGGGACAGAGGCTACGGGTACTCAACTCTTTACTGTTCGTCATGCTTAACTGCCACAGCATCAACTCCCGGGCTTACTCTTCTTCTCTCAACATTGTATGTATACTCTGGTTACACTGCGCCCCCTATTGGCAGGAGTATATTAGAACACAACAATAGGCAAATTGACAAAAGTGGGAGCGGGACCCCCGCGAGCTCCAGACTAAGTGCATTGTGGCGGGGACCCTCCACAATGATAAGACCCATCATTTAAATGCAAAAACCACCGTTAAAACTCACTTTTAGGGGCAAAAAACAGCCTCTGTCCACTTCGTTAACAAACTGATAGGCAAATGGACAAAAGTGTGATTAAAGCATATGCGGGACCCCCGCGAGCTCCAGACTATGTGCATTGTGTCGGGGACCCTCCACAATGATAAGACCCATCGCAAAAACCACCGTTAAAAGTCACTTTTAGGGGCGAAAAACAGCCTCTTTCCACTTCGTTAACAAACTGATAGGCAAATGGACAAAAGTGTGATTAAAGCAATTTTCGGGACCCCAGCGATCTCCAGACTATGTGCATTGTGTCGGGGACCCTCCACAATGATAAGACCCATAATGTAAATGCAAAAACCACCATTAAAAGTCACTTTTAGGGGCGAAAAACAGCCTCTGTCCACTTCGTTAACAAACTGATAGGCAAATGGACAAAAGTGGGATCCCAGCTAACAATTGCACGTGGCTGCCACGTTACAGCCACGTGATGCTGTTGTTGTGACAACGTGGCAATTTACTTGGAGGTCACGTGATTTTGTATGGTTGAAATAACGTGGTCACCACATTGAAATGTAACGTTCACACCACCTTTAGACCACTTTCTATTTGCAATTATATTTTCTTTCGATTAGCTTTAATTATGTCAAAGTAATCAACACAACTCAAATTTTAATAATACACTTCTTAGACAATTTTATTTGCATTTCAATGGTTCAAATGCATAATACATCATGACATGATTCAAATTGACAGATAGATATATATCAATAAGAAATTCCATAAACCCATAATTAATTTTAGGACATGTAGACAGTAGAATGATATTTTTTATCATATTTCTACAATTATGGAAATTTAAATATTCTCTGCAAACTTAAGGTGTATAAGTAACCAGTTTAATTTGTATGTTCCTGAACAAAAGAACATAATGAAGCCATGGTCAAATGTAGTAACACAAAGAGGGATATAAATGATATCAATTGCAATCTCTTTATATGAAGGCATAACAGGTTTACCTAAACTACTTTCTAAGTACCTCAAGGAAATAACCTAACAATAGATAAAACATTGTCCAAGGTAATACAATTATAGCTGGCCAGCTGAACATTTGTGGCTTTCGAACCGAGACCTTGTAGACTAAATGAACATTTACGTTGGTGGCGCTATATGTATTTAATCAGTTATTATATATATGAATGGCAGTAACATGTATCTACTATGTAGGTGAATTTAAATGAAATAAAATATTTATTTATTCAGTTATTATATTTTTTGTACAAGCTGGCCGAAACGTCCGCCCCGACAAATATACCTGGCCAAAACGTCCGTTGGCCGAAACGTCCGTGCACCAATGACCAGGCATAATATGTGAAATGTTCATCTGAATCTGTATCTGTATCGACTGCAGATGCGACGCTCTTCCTTCTCTTTGCAGCAGGTTCCTAAAAAGCAAGAACGCACATTAGGGAATACATGGTATATTAGAAAATAAAATCCTTAATTGTTCCTAATTGATGAGTAGTGATAATGATAACTAACTTTGTGAGAATGCAAAGATTTAAGTACTGATGACACATACTATATGTCAAAGTGGAAAATGTATGTGATATGTAAATGCTTTATTGACAGACATTTGGAGAGATGGACCAAATATTTAAGTAAGTCACTAGAATCCACTATCACCTTGTATTTTGGCCCTCCTTTTTTCTTCGGTGCATATTTTAGATTTTCGGACAGTTGCTCCTCCACCTCGGAAGCCTTGGCTTTAGGATGGTTTTTCAAGCATGCTCCTGTAGGAAAAGTAGCACCAAACTGCTAACCCCAAGCAATGCACGGAAGAAAGGAAGAGTAACAAGTATATGTACAGGTGAAAGAATTAACACTAAAACAACTATTCCTCACAAATCTAAACTAAATAATCCTAAGGCAGTTTTATATGTTAATATTTGTAATTAGAATGGTATTCACAGACGAACACAGGATACATCCCCCAAATCTTTACTGGCACCAAATATTCAAGATGGCCAGACAAATGGGTTTCTTGCTGAACCATTTCCCTCATTATCATGATCACCCACTGGGGACCAGTATCTCGCACTTGGGACCAATATCCCCATTAGCGCCGATGTAGGATCAATATCCCCCATTATCACCCACCTGGGACCATTATCGCTAACCGAGATGATTACCCCCCATGAACAGCTGAAAAATGTACGCGGTAGTATGGCCAAACCCCGGAGAAAATGAAGAAAATCCAAGATGGCCACAACAATAAAGATATAAAAATAGAATCAGCACCAAAATCATGAGGGTTATTGGCCCATGGATGACCAATACTCATACAAATAAGTAAATTAGAATGTCACATAGTTTTGAAAGATCCACTAACGAAGATGCAGACCCAGACACGTACCCACTCATGCACATGAAACATAACATCCCCAAAATGGTCGTTTCGGTTATAATAAATGATAATCAACATGTTATATTGAGTATCTCTGGAGTGCATCAGGCGAGCTTCATAAAATACTGAAGAAGCAATTGCATGCCATTTATGACTTAAACACTTACTGATGAGGACCTTGGTGACCGACAGGTCAATCAACGCGTTCTTGCCCTTCTTTCCCTTGAGGCTATACGTTGACCATAAGGCATTGGTTCCCAACTTGGAGAGCATCCTCCGGATGGTGTCTCCGATGTTGTGGCCACCCAAGGAAGTCATATAGCATGTCTGCAATGTAGATAATTAGTTTTCTTAGTAAAAAACCCTTGAGTACCTCCAAGTGAAAATGCTAAATTGTCAGATATATATAACAAAGGCAGCATACTACTACAGTTTTGAAATAATTCAGTGGTCCCAATTATGTCTATCTATCTATCTATCTATCTATCTATGCCTGCCTGCCTGCTGCCTGCTTAGGTGCCTGTCTGCCTGACTGTCCGTCTTCCTGCCTGTTTAGCTGTCTGTGTGCCTGCCTGTCTGTCTGCCTATCTGTCTGTATACTTGTCTGTATGTGTGCCTGCCTGCCTGCCTGTCTGTCTGTCTTGGTGTCTGCCTATCTGTCTCTTTGGAAGATGGAGTTACTTCTTCATAAAATGTAAGCGATTCTTAACAAAATAAGTTTTTCTTTCACAATGGAACATACCAATTGTCTCTTGAAGGCCTTATGTGTAAGCCTCTCACAAAGCCTATCCAGCTCCTCAGTACTGCTGACAGGGTCTGGTAGTACATCGTCCAACTCCTCTCCTGCTGCTCTGCTGGCACTTGTCAAGAAGCGCAGCATTCTAAGGATTTCCCCCTGTGACTCTTCAAGGTTTTGCATACGCATCAGCATCCTGCTCTGGAATCCTGTAGCAAGATAACACAATTCCACATTTTTAAATACTATGCTTAGAATTTGCATCTATTCACCCACATACATGTATAATGCATTAAGGCAATTGCGACAAATGATTCATTACATTTCATGTTGCGTTGAAGTTAAACACATATTTCAAGCAACGGCAAGTGCTAGATCCCAAGCTAAACGTAAATGGAATGAGAAAAAAATGCGAAAAGGATGCCATAATCATCAATCAATTTGTCTCAAAAGAACACAATGTTTAGAATGAAGAAATCAAAATTGAATATTTTCTGGATCACAATTTTGAAAAATATTCTTGAAGTAAAACTGTTACATTAGGCTTTGTTACCTGTCGGCTCACTTTCAGGATTTATTGCAGCAGATGTAGAAGCTCTGGGTGTTGTGGGGGTGCTGAAAACATTACATGAAATTATTACTTCACTGCAGTACATGCCAACAGTAAGCCATAGTTACATGGCATGAGTAGTAACAGAGATTCGCTACAGCTTAATATCAGATTGGTCTAATGTACTACATGTACTAGTCTAAATGCTTTAGCACAGGGTGACTGTACCAATGAATGGCCTAGACCAATCATGGTGAGCAATGAGATATACATGTACGTACTACTCTCAGTAAATACTTGGGTAAAACTACAAAGCCTCAGATTCCTTACCTGGTATGGAAGGGTTGCTTTCCTCCACGATGATCCTCAGACAGTCGTGCACTTGAAGTCATCACTGTATACAGAGATAGTAATGTCATTAATTTATAAATGTCTGTATCAGAATATTTAAATTAATATAAAGTGAAAGGCTAAATGGAGCAAAGTGAAAACAGTGGTGCCCCTTTTGAGTGACCTCATTTTAAGACCACCTCTCTTGGGAGACCACTACAGCATGCACCAATGGCTACACATCCCATGCTATTGAACCTCTTATGAGAGACCACCCTTTATGACAGATCGGTTTGGCTTGGCAGATGGGGTGGTCTCTCAAGAGGACCAATGTATATCATTACTCGAAACAGTTTTTTTTTTTAAATATGAAGACAAATGCACAATGTCAATAGTCCTAAATACCTGATCTTGTGTCACTGTTAGGACACACAGGAGACTGGATTCTATGCCCAGAAATAGACCTGGAAGGGGTACTGGTACTTGGTGATATCGCTCTCGGTGCAGAACAGCCTTAAACAGAATTTAATGAGTGCGGTTATCGATAAAACATTATTAATGCATTTTTCATTAGGACATGAAAGCAATACTTTATTTTCACTGCAAGAAGATACTCCCAAAATATCAATTTACCGGTACTGATCTACCTGGTACTGCATAAATGTCTGTACCAAAAAGTAATCATTGTTCTATATGTCAAAATAGCCCATAGTTAGCCAGTTAGATACTGTGTGTAAGAAAAGGTTGGACCTCCTGGGAATAAAATTAGCATACAAGCAAATGCTGTTTTTTTCCTTTTGTGACTCAAGCTTCATGTTGAAACTAAAATAATTGAAATTAACAGTTGAGGATATAGCTCTACTTGATCCTTGTGCCAACCTCATTTACCATTTGTCCGTTGAGGAGGTGTTGGTAGCTCGGCCAGAACTAGAGCAGGGACACTGTCACTTGCCTCCAGTATCTCCCCTTCTTCGTCTGTATTAATATTATTTAATAAAGATTAACAGGTGAAGTGAAGCACCACATTAAATGACATTTAATAAAGAAAACTGAAAGGGTTAATATTTCTTATTCCGTTGAACTGTTTTTCTATTAATTTGTGGCAATTATGAAGCCATCTATGTCGTCACATATTTAAATATACTCTTATGCCCAATTCTCTGTATTTACCATCAGCATCTTCAGTTTCTGAAACCTGAATCTTTGCAGGCTTCTTAGTTTTCCGTCGACATTCTTCTGTGTCAGTCTCTACATTGGAGGTATCCTCAGCCTTTCTCGCCCTTTCTTGAGCCTTCTCATAGGTGTCTGAAGTTGGAAACAATATGTTATATTAAGAGACATGATATACTGACAAGGTAATAAAATTAACGTTATTCTGTTTCCTTTTTTCACTTCAATTTATTACAGTTCCCGCTTAGTACACAAAACTAGCATGAATTATGTACTTAATCTAACGTTTCAAACTGTAAATATTAAATGCTTCCTACCTCCAAATGAAAATATCCTAACTTCATAAAGCTTCCATTTCTCTTTGTCAGGCAGCTCCCCTCTCCTGGCTTTTGAAGAGGCTCCACCCCTTGCTGGCCAATAGCAACACAGACGCTGAAATATAACAGCAGCGACTGAATGTAGTTAAAATGTTTTAATGAATTGCGTAGTGATATACAGTGGTCCTGTTTTGAGATCAAGGGCTATACATCCCATGTTATTGAAACTCTGATGAGAAGTGACCTCTCTTAAGAGACCACTTTTTTTGGCCCAAGGGGTGGTCTCACGAGGCCTGTAGATAGTAAAGATGATAAAAGCTTAAGGCGCAGTCACCGAAATGTCACTAACACCCCCCCCCCCTTGACTCCTGACTAGTACACCTCCACTGAGTGTGGAGGGAGTGGAAAAGTGCGTCCACCAGTGGAAAAAGGGCCAAAATTCCTCTAAAGGGGGAAGAAAAGCCCCCTAGACACCACCGCCCCAACCAACCACATATGTGAAACGCTTTAAGTTCCATTTTTTATCAAACGGCTGCAAACCCATATATTTGACAATGTTCCAAGTACATGCATGTATTTACTTACATCTCTTGTTGACTGTATCCATGACTTGAGGACGACTTCAACAGCCATCTCGTCCACAAACTCTACTACAACAAATTCGCCCGACATCTTTTACCTGAAGACCAAGACACAAAAGCTGTTTATCACTAAGCTTACTATCATATATTTAATTGCTACATCATCTGTGGTATACTTTGGATAAACTATAACCCATGCAGAACAACTAAATACTACTAAACTACTATAATCTGATAATGGCGGTTACGAGGGCTGGGCGCAGCGTGGGCGCGCGTGGCTAGCTCTATTAGGCTTGCACCTGGTCAGCCTGTCGTAAATTCCTTTACATTCCCATAGAGTACGTTCGTCTATTAACTGGGTAGTCGCTATCTATTGAAAAGTCGGGACATATCTCAACCAGATATAGATCTCCCACGGATTTAATGTAAGCTTTGTTCACACAGCCCAGCGGCCCTGCTGAAAAAAACAACATGGAGGCCGAGTCCGAGATTAGGCCACACATGAGGCCACAAGGCACCTGCTTAATTTCGGCAGAAAAAGTGTAAAATATGCTGAGAGCTGTGCATAGAACACTCCCCCATATGTTCATGACCCGAATTACAAAACTTTAAAAAAGGATGGCTTCCTTACCTGCAAGTATATATTGAAAGTTCTTGACTTGAATAAAAAAAACGCGGTTTAGGCCTAACTTTCCAGAGATTGACAGCGTGTCCTCGTTTTCGCAGATCCGTTTAACCGTTTGTAGGTCGCTGAACGGCATTAATTTTAACCAGCGCTAGTGGGGGCATCGAGGGACAGGAAAGGGTGTCGAACTGGGAAAAACGATCGAATAACTGTCTGTTTTGCAAAAAACATCCCATCTTCTGGGAGAATAGATGGATATTTGAGGGACTATATAATTTGTATGCGTATGGATCGACCAGGATGTGAAGTGGTAAATCCAGAACACTGAGAAAGGGCGCGAACGAAATTTGCCGTGATTGGTTGAATTCTTAGGCTGGTGAGAGCATATACAGTTATAAACATCAACAGCAACAAATGGACGAACAATATTCAACTACATAATAGAGTAGACTCCATCTATTTGCATACAAATCATATGTATGTGCACCCACTTGCATGGAAAGGAAAACGTTATATTTCAACGTGGCCACAACCAGTAGCGTGGCGTGGGGAAAAAATTAGGGGAAGCCAATAATACGTCCTTTCTTTTGGGGTGGGGGGGGTGTGGTGGTCAATGTAATAACGTAACCAGATGAGTGATTACAGCGCCCGGTATCATTTTACACACATTTGTATCATACAGATGCAGGACTTACACACGCCTGTTATCTGACCGACAGGTCCGCACGCACTCTCCAGCCGAAACTCTAACAAGCATTCATTCACAAACTAAATCAGGAGACCTTTAACGTTTTACGTCCGGTTCGCTCCTTTGTTCCTCGCTGTAAACGGCTCCAGTTTGGGCATTGGCCTGTCATCAGATTGTATTTGTTGTTGCTGCTGCTGCAGCGGAAGTTTAGTCCAATTATTTTTGATTAAATACTCCAAATCTCCACCCTCCATAATTGCACTTGCTTCAGTTGCTTGCTACTTTCTAACGGCGGTGAGAGTGGTGCAGTGACGCTATCTATCTTCTATCGATTAGATTTATGATTCGAAAATTATAAAAGTAGGGTAGACATGTGGATATTATCCGACTGAACAAAACGTGCATTTACCGAACAGGTTCGTTTTCCACTCACCTTTTTTCAAGCTATTTTCCAAAATCCTATGGAGAAATCCCATTGCTTTTTTGTCGAGGGAAACCGAGCGCAGCTTACTTCCGCTTCTTGGGACGCGTCACTGCACCACTAAATGTATGCGATTTGATTGGATTGTGAGGCAAGGGAAGCCAGCCGCCTCTGGCTTCCCTTGGCATGGCCCTGACCAATCACAGGTTGGCAGGGACATGACGTGAGCCTCATCTGATTGGTCAATCCCTCCATTTTTTTTCACCAAGGGAAGCAAATTTCGGCTGGCCTCCTCTCGCAACAGAGAGTGCAATCTACTGTTTCACCATAACATCTAGAGGGGCGCTGTTTCACTATTTGTAAAATACTCAATGAGAATGGAGGAGAGACGGGCCGGCAGCAACACACAACAATGAATTTCCGAAACTAAACGAAGTGTTTTTATTTATTTATTAAAATTATAACTACAATCCGAAAAAACAGGGGAAGCCTGGCTTCCCTTGGCCTCCAGGAGAAAACGCCACTGGCCACAACGTGGTATTTATACGTTATATTTCAACGTGGCCACAACGTGGTATTTTCTTTGTAAAACCACCCAAGTAATATTTTTTGCACAAATTACTATCCTTCAAACTCATATTCTGACAAAAAGGAAATAAATTAATAAATCTATAACATTAAACAAATCAGTATTTTTAGACGGGTGCTTGTGGTGAACCACAACGTTGGGGCCACGTGGCTACCACGTTGTGCACACTTAGACGGGTGCTTGTGGTGAACCACAACGTTGGGGCCACGTGGCTACCACGTTGTGCACACTTAGACGGGTGCTTGTGGTGAACCACAACGTTGGGGCCACGTGGCTACCACGTTGTGCACAGTGCCACCAAACTACCACTTTTAGGCCACGTGGTGGCAACGTGGCGTGTTAGCTGGGATTAAAGCATATGCGGGACCCCCGCGAGCTCCAGACTATGTGCATTGTGTCGGGGACCCTCCACAATGATAAGACCCATCATTTAAATGCAAAAACCACCGTTAAAAGTCACTTTTAGGGGCGAAAAACAGCCTCTGTCCACTTCGTTAACAAACTGATAGGCAAATGGACAAAAGTGTGATTAAAGTAATTTTCGGGACCCCCGCGAGCTCCAGACTATGTGCATTGTGTCGGGGACCCTCCACAATGATTTCCAGGAGAGATTCCATGTTAAATTATATCCTGCAAAATGACAGGCTATAACCCAGGAACAAGTGTTTGAAAGGCGGGGAAAAGTTGTTTAAAATAGTCTGATACCTCCAGGGCGCATCACCGCATTTTACAAGCCAGGGAAGGTGTCTGAATCCTGGGTAAACATATTTTAAATAGTCTGACACCTGGCACTGTATTTGCCCCTGGGAACCTTCAAGGTTATATTCATGTTTTATTATTTATTTAATAATCACATGATTTTTACAAAAACAGTATACACAGTATACATATATACAATAATAATAATAATATAACAATATACATAATAAAAACATGAAAAGTGGTGAAAATGAGAAAATGTATCCGAAAATAATGCCTCATAATGCGGGCATGTGGACAGTAGCCAGAGACTCACAGGCACACACACATGCAGAGATCCAGGGGGCGGAGCACATGGCTTTTTTTACCCAGAAATAAGTCTCTGAGAGGCGGGGAGACTCAGAGGACAGGCTGCGTCACCTCACTTTGTAACCCAGGAAAAGAGCAGGAATTCTGGCTGCGTGAGTGTTAAAAGTGCATTCATCTGTGTTAATCTGACAGCCGCAGAGGTGCTGACGGAAAACAAGCGGAAGAAATTGATTATTTTAACCAGGAATAAATGTTTGCAAGGCGGGGAAAGTGTTCCTGCAGCCCCTCCATAACGGTAATAATGATTAGAAATGATTTCCAGGGCAGAAAGCGGTTTTTAAATGTGGAAAAAAATATGTTAAACTGTTTAAAAAGCACAAAGTGATTTGAGTGCAGTACTCATGTGTCCCCACAGGAGGGCGCATCGTCCCAAGGAGCACAGTGCATGGTGACAAGGTACGATTTATACCCTAAAATAGCATGCTAAGCGTGGGTGGATTAGTTTCAAAGCAAGCACACTCTACTCATGTCAGACTTACATTAAAATAGACCGGGAAAAACATCTCTATTTAGCCCCTCACAGAGCCCCAAAGGACGGACTAAGCAGCTCCAGCACGGCTCCTTCACATGCACACTCTGCTCATGTCAGACTTACATTAAAATAGACCGGGAAAAACACCTCTATTTAGCCCCTCACAGAGCCCCAAAGGACGGACTAAGCAGCTCCAGCACGGCTCCCTCACATGCACACTCTGCTCATGTCAGACTTACATTAAAATAGACCGGGAAAAGCACCTCACAGAGCCCCGAAGGACGGACTAAGCAGCTCCAGCACGGCTCCCTCACATGCACACTCTGCTCATGTCAGACTTCCATTCAAATTGACCGGGAAAAGCACCTCTCTTGGGCACCTCACAGAGCCCCAAAGGACGGCCTAATGACCTCCAGCCTCTCTCCCTCACATGGAGCTCAGGTTATGTCATACCTCCAGGAGAGGGACCGGGAAAACCACCTCTCTGTAGCCCCTGACAGAGCCCCAAAGGACGGACTAAGGACCTCCGGCAACAGTGGTACTTCCATAACCTCGTGCACCGTGAGACCCCGGGCCCCCGGATTTAAGCACTCCCCCACGGACTAAACCCAGATGTTCACACCCTACAGAACTTCATGCCCCTGGTTACCCTAAAGGGGGTGGATTTTGCGGTGCTTTACCGTCCGCACATCGACATCCATATTCGGCCTTATTCACGACACTACCACCCCTTCTTTGGAGGATATTCTCATGCTCCTGGTAACCCTTTAAATAGTCTGATACTGTCAGGGCTCATCACCGCACTTTACAAGCCAGAAATAATGTTTAAATGGTCGGGGAAAGTGTTTTTAAACGTCTGGAAGAGAGTTGTAGCCTGTCATTTTGCAGGATATCATTTAACATGTAACCTCTCCTGAAAATGCACAGAATATGTCAATGTCCAGGAGAGATTCCATGTTAAATTATATCCTGCAAAATGACAGGCTATAACCCAGGAACAAGTGTTTGAAAGGCGGGAAAAAGTTGTTTAAAATAGTCGGAAAAGTGTTTTTAAACGTATGGAATAGCGTTTTAGCCTGTCATTTTGCAGGATATAATTTAACATGTAACCTCTCCCGGAAATGCACAGAATATGTCCATTTTCAGGAGAGGGTCAATGTTAAATGATATCCTGCAAAATGACAGGCTAAAACACCCAGGGATACGTGTTTGAAAGGCAGGGAAAAGTTGTTTAAAATAGTCTGATACGTCCAGGGCGCATCACCGCATTTTACAAGCCAGGGAAGGTGTCTTAATCATTGGTACACATTGTTTAAATAGTCTGATACCTGGCACTGTATTTGCCCCTGGGAACCTTCAAGGTTATACTAATGTTTTTTTATTTATTTATTTATCACACCATTTTTACAAAAACAGTATACAAAATAAACATAATAACAACATGATTACAACATGATTAACAGGGGCCTGGGGGCCATATTAGCCGTCTAACTTGTACAGTGCACCGGGGAAAAAAGGTTGAGTCCACGGCCCCTTTCCCCTCATCAGGAGTATCAATCGGTCCTGAAGAAGAGGTATCGCTGCTCTCCGCCCCTGAGTCCTCTTCGGAGGTAGCTGACGGTGGTAGACCTCCTTCTGATGATGATGCTGCAGCAGCTGCTGCCGCCGCCCTGAACATGGAGCGGATCTTCAATGCCTCCTTTAATCCAGGCGTATTCGTGTAGAACCGGTCTGCAGTGCTTACGTCGTGGCACATAAACCTAGAGAGAATCAACCTGCTTTCTGGATCTTGGTGATTCTTGATTTTGTCAGCCAGGGCAGTGCGCAAGATGGTGAAGGTGACGGCTGTTTCTAGCCCAGCATCAGCCCAAGCCCTCTTCAAGTGAGCGTTCAGGTTCTTGGAAGCCTGCTTCCCCGATGTGAAAAGGAAGAATTCACTCTGAGGACCCGACAAGCCCTCTTTTATCCCCATCCACTGCATGACCCAGCTAAACTCCTTTATTGTAAGCACCAGCTGTGCTTCACCAAATGTCTTGGCAGTCTTGTGATCCTGCACATGGATGATGTAGCCCTCAGCAGTGCCCCTTCTGTCCGCCTCAAAGACCTCCGTGTTGGTCATGTTTGCGTACACACCCGGACGGTGGCCATACAGGAGGCTCCAATGGAGGGTTAGATAGCCATATAGCAGGTACTGGGTGATTGAGGTCGGATTGCTAGCCATCAGGTCAAGGAGATCAGGGATGCGCTTCTCAGCGGCCGCCATGGCGGCGAGAAGCTCCGCCTGGCTCGGCAGACGATCCAGCTTGTCCCTCTTCACCTTAAACTGGTGGAGAGTGACAGACTTTTTCAAATCTTTAATGTTGGCTTTCACCTCTCTGATGATGTGGGTCATATCAGACTGGGTGAGCCTGCACCCCCGGAGCTTTGATGCAGACATGTACCTCAGGAAATGGTTCACAGTCTTCAGGAACAACAGCGATGTTGTGACTGTCCGGCCCGACTCTGAAATATACTCGCTCCAGCCACGGACCCTCTTTGTGTCTTTTAGAAACAGCCAGTCTGACAGCCGGTCAACACCATGGGCCATGAATACTAGGAAGTTCTTTATCCGGCTGACATTGGACATACAATTCTCTTTCCGTTTTACTGTCGGTGCGAGACCCTCACAATGACCTCTGTATGTCTGAATGTACGTCTCCATGCTTTTAGGCAACGTGATTTCACGCATGGTATTCCCCCGTCCCTTCCCAGTGGACCATTGATTTTGGGGAGAGGGCCAGTCCTTAGCCAGATTAGCTTTCAGCTTATTGGAGACAGACGCACGGGTCTTCTGGCATACAGGGGTCTCACTACAGGAGGCTTCTACGGACCGCATGACAGTCTTCACCGGGGTCTTGCTTCCGGAGGCTTCTGGGGACCGCATCACAGACTTGAGAGGGGTCTCACTCGCAGAGGCTTCTATGGACCGCATGACAGTCTTCACCGGGGTCTCACTACCGGAGGCTTCTGGGGACCACATGACAGTCTTCACCGGGGTCTTGCTTCCGGAGGCTTCTGGGTACCGCATGACAGTCTTCACCGGGGTCTTGCTTCCGGAGGCTTCTGGGGACCGCATGACAGTCTTCACCGGGGTCTTGCTTCCAGAGGCTTCTGGGGACCGCATGACAGTCTTCACCGGGGTCTTGCTTCCGGAAGCTTCTGGGGACCGCATGACAGTCTTCACCGGGGTCTCACTCGCAGAGGCTTCTATGGACCGCATGACAGTCTTCACCGGGGTCTTGCTTCCTGAGGCTTCTGGGGACCGCATGACAGTCTTCACCGGGGTCTTGCTTCCGGAGGCTTCTGGGGACCGCATGACAGTCTTCACCGGGGTCTTGCTTCCGGAGGCTTCTGGGGACCGCATGACAGTCTTCACTGGGGTCTCACTACAGGAGGCTTCTGGGGACCGCATGACAGTCTTCACCGGGGTCTCACTACCGGAGGCTTTGTCGGACCGCATGACAGTCTTCACCGGGGTCTTGCTTCCGGAGGCTTCTGGGGACCGCATGACAGTCTTCACCGGGGTCTTGCTTCCGGAGGCTTCTGGGGACCGCATGACAGTCTTCACCGGGGTCTCACTACCGGAGGCTTCTGGGGACCGCATGACAGTCTTCACCGGGGTCTCACTACCGGAGGCTTTGTCGGACCTCATGACAGTCTTCACCGGGGTCTTGCTTCCGGAGGCTTCTGGGGACCGCATGACAGTCTTCACCGGGGTCTCACTACCGGAGGCTTCTGGGGACCGCATGACAGTCTTCACCGGGGTCTCACTACCGGAGGCTTTGTCGGACCGCATGACAGTCTTCACTGGGGTCTTGCTTCCGGAGGCTTCTGGGGACCGCATCACAGACTTGAGAGGGGTCTCACTCGCAGAGGCTTCTATGGACCGCATGACAGTTTTCACCGGGGTCTTGAGAGGGGTATTGCTGCCGGAGGCTACTGTGTTCATGCCGGGGGTACTTGAGATTGCTACGCCCTTAAATCGTATACATTCTTCGTCTTCCTCAAGCAGAGCAGCAGTGGCATTCTGCTTCCTGGGTTTTAGACCCTGTTTTAGCCTGGAGCGCAGGGTCTTCACCTCATCAATGAGGGCATCCTTCTGAGCCCTCAATGCCACATTGTCCAGCCTCACCTGCATGCAGTCGTCTTCGTCACACTCGGCATGTGGGGAGAAGGGTGGAGGGTGCACCGGGTATTCCTTCTCATTGTCTATATCCAATAATGTAGCCATTCCAATGATGGGATTAGTCTCTCAGAGGTCATGGAGCAACTGCATGGCCACACTATGCTTCAGCCTTGCCATGACCTGATGTGCCTCATCTCGGGAGAACTCAGGGTGGTCACGAGTTACATGACGGTGTAGTTTCTTCCCAGCATACGAACACCCTTTGATGGGACAAGGTTTGGTCCGAACATTTATTCTACCACTGGCCATTTTAAGAATGATGCCTCTTTCCTCTAGGTTCCTTACTGCATGTTTGTGCTTAAGGTGCTTATTCAAAGCCAGATAGCGGAGACTGCACACCGGGCATTCGGTCAACATCCTTCCCAAAACACACACAATGAATTCTATTTAAATGGTTTTCTGTTTCTCCGTTTATATGCGTTAGCCAACTGGTGATTGCAACCATGGGTCCGATGCTTCAATGCAGGGAACACGGACCAAGGGGAGGACTTGGGTTACCACCTGGTTAAAATGGTCCCACCTCCGCACCAAAGCGGGGCTGGTGATGGGTCCGATACATTGATTGTTTTTTGTTTCATGGTTCTGCCACGAGCTCACAAGACAGTTTTGGGTACAAAAACGTAGGGATAACAGTACCTCCGGGCGCTCCATCCCGCTCCAGCTTTCGCCGCAGCGGGGGGAGGAGGCATTGAACCCCTCGCACCTGCCCCCGGAGGAGGCAGGGGAGTCAGGTACCCGGAGGCGCACGGTGGACGGCCAGGGCGAGACCGCCACACCGCACTGGAGTCAGAGTTCCGAGTTTTTTGAGCCAGGTCCCGGTGAAATGCAGTACGGAGCACCCGGCAGGAACCTCCAGCAGACCCCCCCGCGCGGTTCCCTCGTCCCTCGGAAGAGGCGGAGAGGTGGGTGTTTTTCATCTGCTGGCGGACTGCCGGGGAGAACGTGCTGCTCGGGAGCCAGGCTCAGAGTTAGTGGCAGTGAGAGCCTGTGCACCTGCCTTTTACAGCAGGCACGCGCTGGTATCGGGGTGGGGAGAGATGGTAGAAGCAGAGGCTGCAGAAACAGCCAGAGCCTTCCCCTCTAACACACCCCTCATTTGGTTCATGAGCACTGGGCAGAGTCCCCTGTCAACTCTCCTTATATTCCTCCGGAGACCAGTTGGGACATGGCAGCATCCCAATTCGCCTGGTACACCATATCGTTAAATAAGCTCAGTAATGTACTGCACAACATCACATGGGTAAAATGAGCTACGTAATGCCCTGCAATATCACATTTGGTTTATTTCCAAAAAGCCTGGAAAAAACACATATCCGTCATGTCCTGTAAAATATCATTCTTTGTTTATTTCCATCCTTCAGGCAAATACACATATCTTTGTCCGCTCCAGGAGCACCCGCAGTTTGGATGAACCGACCGCCAAGCACCGGAAGCTGGACCCAGGGAGGAGGCCCTCCGATGGCGGGTCAAATTTGCTGATACCGCAGCTGGCTGGACACTAGCCGTAGAAGAACACCCGGACGGGACCAGGCATGTCCCTCTTTGCAGACAAGCATATATGCGCTCCGGCATTCGCCGCTGACTTTGTCAGCCCCAGGAGCAGAGTCAAACCCGCAGTTTGGATGAACCGACCGCCAAGCACCGGAAGCTGGACCCGGGGAGGAGGCCCTCCGATGGCGGGTCAAATTTGCTGATACCGCAGCTGGCTGGACACTAGCCGTAGAAGAACACCCAGGCGGGACCAGGCATGTCCCTCTTTGCAGACAAGCATATATGCGCTCCGGCATTCGCCGCTGACTTTGTCAGCCCCAGGAGCAGAGTCAAACCCGCAGTTTGGATGAACCGACCGCCAAGCACCGGAAGCTGGACCCGGGGAGGAGGCCCTCCGATGGCGGGTCAAATTTGCTGATACCGCAGCTGGCTGGACACTAGCCGTAGAAGAACACCCAGGCGGGACCAGGCATGTCCCTCTTTGCAGACAAGCATATATGCGCTCCGGCATTCGCCGCTGACTTTGTCAGCCCCAGGAGCAGAGTCAAACCCGCAGTTTGGATGAACCGACCGCCAAGCACCGGATGCTGGACCCGGGGAGGAGGCCCTCCGATGGCGGGTCAAATTTGCTGATACCGCAGCTGGCTGGCCACTAGCCGTAGAAGAACACCCGGGCGGGACCAGGCATGTCCCTCTTTGCAGACAAGCATATATGCGCTCCGGCATTCGCCGCTGACTTTGTCTGCACCAGGAGCAGAGTCAAACCCGCAGTTTGGATGAACCGACCGCCAGAGCACCGGTACGAGGCCGGGCCGGCGGAGGCCTTCCGATGGCGGGTCACGTTTGCCATTCGATCAATGTATTTGCAGACAAGCATATATGTGGTTGTTACGCAGGATCAAACCGGTAGTTTGATGAAGTAGGGTGCTGTGCCCGGAGCAAGGCCAATTGCTGAATGCCGCAGCCGACTAAGGCCGCTATGCCACAGTGGAGGATGAGAGAAACAGGTGTTTGTCTTGCATTCTGCGGCGAAGTGGGGAGGTGGAACTTCCACCCAGCTATGGAACCCGTGGTGGGACCCCTGAGTCAGACGGTTCGTCTTGGAAATGCTTCATATCGGTCGGCCTGGGAGGTAAGAGACATGCAGGGTAACGGACACGCAGGGTTACCCCCACGCAGCCCACGCAACACGGAGGAGGCAGGGGAGTCTGGTACCCGGAGGCGCATGGCCGCAACAATGCACTGGAGTCAGGGTTTCGAGTTTTTCGAGCCAGGTCCCAGTGAAACGCAAGACTCCAGCAGGAGCCTCCAGCAGACCCCCCCCCGACGTTTCCCTCGTCCCTCCCGGCCATCAGAGTCGAACCCGCAGTTCGGAGGAACCGACCGCCCGAGCACTGGCACGAGGCCGGGCCGGCGGAGGCCCTCCGATGGCGGGTCGCGTTTGCCATTCAATCAGTGAGAAATTAGAAGAGGAAGGAAAAAAAAAGACTAACTTGTCTTTTTGGAGTTCCATAAAAAATGGGTGAAAATGAAAAAATGTATCCGAGAATAGTGCCCCATAAGGCGGGTAGAGTCCCCTGTCAACTCCCCTCGCATTCCTCCACACTCACAAAGTAACACTTTACTTTTTGGAGAACCATCAAAAATGGCTAAAAGTGTTGAAATGTATCCGAGAATAGTGCCCCATAA
Source organism: Notothenia rossii (assembly GCF_949606895.1). Taxonomy (NCBI): domain Eukaryota; kingdom Metazoa; phylum Chordata; class Actinopteri; order Perciformes; family Nototheniidae; genus Notothenia; species Notothenia rossii. The sequence continues at coordinate 28,722,297 of NC_136910.1, read as the reverse complement.
GGCGGGTAGAGTCCCCTGTCAACTCCCCTCGCATTCCTCCACACTCTGAAAAAGTCAGAGTTATTTTTTGGAGAACCATCAAAAATGGCTAAAAGTGTTGAAATGTATCCGAGAATAGTGCCTCATGAGGCGGATTGAGTCCCCTGTCAACTCCCCTTGCATTCCTCCACACTCACAAAGTAACACTTTACTTTTTGGAGAACCATCAAAAATGGCTAAAGTGTTGAAATGTATCCGAGAATAGTGCCCCATAAGGCGGGTAGAGTCCCCTGTCAACTCCCCTCGCATTCCTCCATACTCTGAAAAAGTCAGAGTTATTTTTTTGGAGAACCATCAAAAATGGCTAAAAGTGTTGAAATGTATCCGAGAATAGTGCCTCATGAGGCGGATCGAGTCCCCTGTCAACTCCCCTTGCATTCCTCCACACTCTGAAAAAGTCATTTATTTTTTGGAGAACCATCAAAAATGGCTAAAAGTGTTGAAATGTATCCGAGAATAGTGCCCCATAAGGTGGTTAGAGTCCCCTGTCAACTCCCCTTGCCTTCCTCCGGAGCCCAGTTCAAAAACTTAAAGTTTGGTAAGAACCATGCTGGGGGGTCTCCGGGCCACAAAATGTATCCGAGCCAGAGTGCACATACAGCGGATGAATTCCTCCATGAAGTTACACAGCCGTTTTTTTTCTGAGTCCTCTCAAAAACCGGGTTTCCGATTTCGTGCAGACAGTAGCTTGGAAAACATGAACGTTTTTTTACAACGGAGGAGGGGAAGTCTGGATTCCCCTCTTCGTTGTACATTGCAACGGGGGAGGGGAAAAGTGTTCGGGGCTTCGTCCTGAAGCGCCGAACACTTGAGCATCGGAGCCCCTTCTCCGTTGTAATTTCAAAAGTTCATTTTTTTGATTATTTTAACCTGACAAAGTCATCCAAATATGTCGCTTGTATAGCCCAAAGATATATAATGCAAATACAATAAAATAGTAAAAGGTACAATTGTGCTCTGCATTAACCGGAATTTGATTTATAAAGCCCTGAAAATGATTAAAAATCATTTTCCAGGGGAAAAGTGTTAAAACGCCTGATTAAAGCATATGCAGGACCCCAGCGAGCTCCAGACTATGTGCATTATGTCAGGGACCCTTGTGAATGATAAGACCCATCATTTAAACGCAAAAACCACCATTAAAAGTCACTTTTAGGGGGAAAAAGCAGGCTCTGTCCATTTCGTTAACAAACTGATAGGCAAATGGACAAAAGTGTGATTAAAGCATATGCAGGACCCCAGCGAGCTCCAGACTATGTGCATTGTGTCGGGGATCTTTGTGAATGATAAGACCCATCATTTAAATGCAAAAACCACCATTAAAAGTCACTTTTAGGGGGAAAAAACAGGCTCTGTCCATTTCGTTAACAAACTGATAGGCAACTGGACAAAAGGGGGAACACGGCCCAGCCGCTGCTCCACTGCTCCAGGCTGTGTGCACTGTGTCGGGGACCCTTGTGAATGATAACACCCATCATTTAAACGCAAGGGCCACCATTAAAAGTCACTTTTAGGGGGAAAACGCAGGCTCTTTCCATTTCGTTAACAAACTGATAGGCAAATGGACAAAAGTGTGATTAAAGCATATGCGGGACCCCAGCGAGCTCCAGACTATGTGCATTGTGTCGGGGACCCTTGTGAATGATAAGACCCATCATTTAAATGCAAAAACCACCATTAAAAGTCACTTTTAGGGGGAAAAAACCGGCTCTGTCCATTTCGTTAACAAACTGATAGGCAAATGGAAAAAAAGTGTGATTAAAGCATATGCAGGACCCCAGCGAGCTCCAGACTATGTGCATTGTGTCGGGGACCCTTGTGAATGATAAGACCCATCATTTAAATGCAAAACCCACCATTAAAAGTCACTTTTAGGGGGAAAAAACAGGCTCTGTCCATTTCGTTAACAAACTGATAGGCAAATGGACAAAAGGGGGAACACGGCCCAGCCGCTGCTCCACTGCTCCAGGCTGTGTGCATTGTGTCAGGGGGCCAGGTCAAACCCCTCCATGCACACCGCCAGAACCAGAACCTCACGCCCCTGGTGACCTTAAAGGTGTTTGTCTTTGTTTGTTTTTGTATTCCACATAGACAGGCTGGGGTTCAGCACCACGGACAGAGCCTGCCCGCTACCTCCAGGCCGCATCACCACATTTTACAAGCCAGGAAAGGTGCATGGATCCTGGGTAAACATTGATTAAGTGTTTTTAAATGTGTGGAACAGTGTTTTGTCACTTTCAAAACTCTCCTGTCATTGACCGGAGAATTTGGGTCGATGTTGTATTCAATCTGGCCATTAATATTCCAGTGAGACGAAGTACGTACATTGACCGGAGTGATCCCATGTTAATTTTGTCCAAAAACCGGAACATTCCCTACCCTAGAACCTCTCGATGGCCCCCGAATGCCAAGTTGCTTGAAGCTAGAGTGAGAGTTACATTAACAATGCGCTCCACGACCTGTCTCCAAAATTGGGCGGCATTACGCACATTCCTCTCCATGTCAGCGTCTATCGTCTACGCATGCCTCAAGGTGTATTTGAGTGGATTCATGCCTCTCAATTTTAGTAGAAAGATGTTTCCAGTCTTTTATTCCGTTTACCCATGCATTGTTGTAGAACGGTGCCTTTCGGTTGGTTAAAAAGCCAGCAAGGCTCACAGTAGCAGCAGTCCAATTTTGGGGAATAGTACATCCAGCTGCGTGGAAATTTCATCCCAACTTTAGTGGTGGAGGTGTAATAGCTTTCTGAAAAGCAACGGTTATCCTTGTCTTTGGGAAATGGACCTTTGCGTTTGCATCGGCCCATTTTAAGGATATATCTTTTGATATTGGCGTCCTCAATGTTTTCAAAATAGTTTGCCGGATCAGTCGGAAAACGCTCCAGGACACATCAAGATCCGTGGTCTGAGTTTCACCCGTAGGCGTAGCGGGAGGAGGAGACCTGTTGCTGCTTTCATTCCCAGTGTCCGGTACTTCTTCACCTTGCGGCGCAGCAGGTAAGGAGCCGGAGGGGGAGGGGTGCGGCTGGTCAAGCATCAGGCCTGGCTCTCCTCTAGACGAGCAGCTAGCAGCTGCTGAGTCGTCCCTATTATCATCATCAATACAGCCGAGCGACAGAAAAGGAAATAAGCTAGGCGGCCGAGCTACACGAAGTAACAACAACCATATGATATCAACATTTACCACAAACTCACATTTTCTTGTTGACAGTGTGTGTCCGTGATTGTAGCCAACCTGTAAATCTGGCTAACCCCCACTAACGTTGTTGGCGGGCTGGGGCTCGGGGATGAAACACGGCTGGCAGTGGCAACAACTTCAGGTTCACCTCCCGCAGGAGGAGGAGTAGGGCGGAAAAAAAATCCATCTAGCTTGGGCAATTTGGCTTTTCCTTGGTCCTTTTTATCTTTTTCTTTGCGTTTTTTAGCTCCACTTTTATGTTTATAACTGCTCATGCTTAGGCAGTGCTCTGTTGAATGACAAGTGATTGAGGATGACGTTGACGTTCATTTACGTATGATGTTGATGGATGGCTGTTGATGACGATTTTACCCAAAATACATTTGGAGACAATAGAAGGGATTCACTTGCAATTTTTCATGTTTTAATGTTAAATGTGAGTGTGAAAATAGCAGCACAAGTTCAACTCATATTATAGTCTACAATGCTTTATACCTAATATGACCACGAACGTCAGTGCACTCAGTGGCGCGAGGCAGCAGGGCCTGCCGGCGAATATCTCGGGGGCGGAGACTGCTGCCTCGGCGACGGGCCCCCATTGGGTCCCGACCGTCCCGGGCCCTGGGACCCCTGCCCCTACAGCCCCTCCTGAAGCTCCGCCCCTGCCTCAGACGTTTCTTGCAAGATGTTGCGTTTTGCGCCCGGTACCGGGGGAATGGGGCTTAACTTGTGTTAAAGCCAGACCATTTTAAAATATAACTCTAATTTTTTCATTGCACAACATTTGTGAATAAACTCAATTTGTGATTGTTATGGCAATAATATTTTGTTTATTTTTGTTGGCTTAATTTTTTATAAAGTCCTCTTTTTGTTAAGCTAGTTGTTTCGTCCTTGTGAGCGCCTTTTGTTAATTCCACCACCTACTCTGTTAAGAGGAATTACTTGAACTGGGAGAAAATAAATATACATTTTATATTCAAGACTTTTTCTCTGCGTCGTGCATTTGGGTTCATCAGTTTGTGTCGAGGTCCTGACATGGCGTTAATGGTAAAGTAATACTTATTAATAACTTCATTAATGAGGATGATTTTTTGGTTTAAATTTGTTTCAATATTCTCTGAACTGAAAACTATAGAATATATTAACTAAATATCATTGAATCAGCTAAATTAACTGAGCATATCATGATCATATTTCTAATTGTGACATAAATCCCTCCAGATTTTCTTAGAAATGTTACGGTTAATGTACCGATGTGACACTAGGCGCATTAACATCGCAGTACTTTTCCCACAAAGGTTCATGAGAACTTAGTTCATGAGAACTCTTTAGTTCTCATGAACTAAGTATAGATCGCGTTCACACCGGAATAAGTCCCTGAGGGAGGATTAGGCAAATGAAGCCGATGACGTCACTTCATCTTCTTCTGCTTTGGATTTACTGGCAGGCCGCAAACAACTTCATGGCGTATACTGCCACCCGAAGTCCCCGGCCGGAAGTCCCCGGAGTTGGGGACTGACTTCAGTAGAAGCTGCTGGGACTCCCAGCTGCTTCTACTGAAGCCTTCCGAATAAATCGCCAGAACGCCGACACCTCCTCATCTCCACCGCTCCCATGTTTTCTTTTGTGTTGCCATAAGTTAGTCTCTCTGCGTTTGTGCGCTGGGCTAATGCTAATAATGCTAATGCAAGGATAATAAAATATCGGATTCCCAAAACTTTTTGGGAGTTTTACGGGGCGTGGCTTGCATTCCGCCCAGCCAATAGGAACCTTTTTCTTCCACGAAAGTACCTGCTCTCTAGCAGGGACGGAAAAGGGGGTAAAGAAGGTTCTGATTTCTAATTTTTGTTCCGGCTCTTTTTGGTGTGAACGCGACATTTCGGAACTATATCGGAACTAAAGTGGGAAAAGTACTACTGTGTGAACGCGGCTATTAATGTGACAGCGATATTTATCTTATTTGTTTCATATCAATGTAATCAAGAAATGTTTTCACAACAGGTTATATGTAATAAATGACATGTTGTGTAAGCTTTATAATTCTTAAATGGCTTTAATATTACCTTTAGCAACAAAAAGCAAGCTTCTGAAATGTAGCTTGTTCTTTCACATGTGTTAGCCTGACACATGGACATGTTGGACATGTTGTTATGGGAACACAAAAACACATGAACTGGCCCATGACAACGAGACTGTTCAGTGACAATTACATTGTGGTTTTGCATTAAAGTTATTAATTAACAAATGCTTGCAAAAATGTAATAGTTATCATTAGGAATGAAAACATTTTAATTTCTCTATGATAAATGAATAATTGTCTTTTGCTATGTTTAACAACAGACAAATCATTAATGAATTGTCCCTTATGATACCCCAGTGAAACCCTTTGTCCTTCCCACCCCTTCAACTAACTCAGTTTAATAGAAAAATAAACAAGACAAACAAGTTAGTGGTCTGAAAATAACAATATAAAGCCAAGCTCACTGTACCCTAGAAGTGTTTTTTTCCTTAAGCTAGCATGTGGTAATGTTAGTCTGATGGAATAAAGTAGTCCACTGCTGAAATGCTACTCTAAGTTCTTCTCTTCCAGGTTGATAGTGTATTTCCAAAACAACATTCTCTTTTACATTTGATGATAAAACGCAACTTCATTGAGAAAGTAAAAGTACACCACCGGGTAACTGGGTAACCTTTGGTCTTTGTTTAGGCCTTGGTTCACACAGTTTCCTGGACTAACAGTAGTAGTTGTTACTTCAATAATGTTTGCAGCTCCGCCGTTGTGTTCGATGAATAACATGTAAACAAAACATTGTAAAAGTTTCTGAATTCATCAAATAAAAATGCACATTATTTAAAATGGCTGACTTCAAACTCAAAACATTATATTACAACGCAGGGCTAGCTCAAAGGCACACAGCACTTAATACAGTCTATTATTTTAGTGCCTGTTTTTGTCAACCTCCTTATTATGCTGTCCTGTAGCTTTCATTGGACAGCTGTGTTTACTTTCCTAAACATGGCTAGTCGCATAGCATCATCCATGTGGACTCTAGTTTGTTCATGCTTTTTAGTTTTTTCTGATATGTGCTTTAAGTCACTCACATCTGTCTGGATCCATGCTGGGTCTGGTCCATAGACTGGGCTGATCCTGACGTTTGAAAAAGGAGGCTAGGGAAGCTAAATATAGCACTGGCGTTGCTACAGGTAGTTAGTCTTCTAGCTAAACCAGCTCCTTGAAAAAGAGCATGTCTACTGCCTTCCTCTGTCCTTAACTGCTGCCTATGTCAGGTTGATCAGGTCCGAGCTTGTCAGGATTCTTATGTTATGTCACGTTTGTAGTTTTGTATTGTTTGGGTTTATTTTGCTGTTATCCCTGTCTTGTTTTCTTCCTGGTTTATTGTCTGTTCCTTTTCCCTGGGTTTTTCCTCCTTTCGTTAGTTTCCCTGGTGTGTCTAGTTGTCTTATTGCATGCTAGCTCCCTGCCTTCCAATTCCCGTTATGACAACACACGCATCGGAGTGGTCCCAGTGCCTACTCCTGTCCAGGAGTCGTTCTCTGGAACTCGTCTTGCTTTTGCAGGTCCACGGAGCCTCGAAACGGCTCCTAAAGGAAGGAGTCGCAAGGCCAGGTTAGCAGCCCAAGCCCAAAGAGCCATGGTTCCAGAACCAGTTCTGGCCCCAACAGCCATGGTTCCAGACCCAGTTCTGGCCCCAGCAGCCATGGTTACAGACCCAGTTCTGGCCCCAGCAGCCATGGTCCTTGCCCCAGAACCGGCCCACACAGCCATGATCCAGGCTTCAGTTCCGGTCCCCACAGCCATGGTTCCCGGGTCCAGAACCGGTCCATACAGCCATGGTTCCGGCTCCGGTGCCGGCCCCAGCAGCCATGTTTCCGCCTCCAGAACCGGACCTTACAGCCATGTTTCCGGCTCCAGAACCGGACCTTACAGTCATGATTCTGGCCCCGTTTCCAGCCATAGTTCCGGCCCCAGTTCTGTCCCCAGCGGCCATGGTTCCGGCCCCAGTTCTGGCCCCAGCGGCCATGGTTCCGGCCCCAGCCGGCGGTCCTGCCAACCCTATGTCCTGTTCCGTTGGAGGTTCCGCTGGGGGTCCTGCCAGCTCCATGTCCAGTCCCGTTTGAGGTCCCGCTGACTACTCTCCGGCCGGGGGTCCTGCCAATCCTATGTCCTGTCCCGTTGGGGGTCCCGCCGACTACTCTTCTGCCGGGGGTCCTGCCAACCCTATGTCCTGTGCCGTTGGAGGTCCCGCCGACTACTCTCCTGCCGGGGGTCTTACCAACCCTATGTCCTGTCCCGTTGGGGGTCCCGCCGACTACTCTTCTGCCGGGGGTCCTGCCAACCCTATGTCCTGTGCCGTTGGAGGTAGGCCTGTCACGATAATTAATTGTGTTGGACGATACATTTTTCTGGAAATTATTGCGATAAACGATAATATTGTCGGCACCGTTTTAAGACCATTTTAGACATAATGATAATATATAATAATAATTAAAGTACATCCTTTCAAACATAACCTTTTATTGAACATTCAACATTGCAAATGAAATGTGAAATAATATTAAAATATATAAATTAATAAATAAACAAATTAATTAAATTATAATAAATTAATTAAATCACACACAACCAAAACAATAAATTAAATAGAGTCAGGCTGGAAAACAGAGCTTTCTCTCTCATATATATATATATATATATATATAAATAAATAAATAAATAAATATGAGCACACATTATCTCACCAGCAAAAAAAAACTCCTAAAAAACAACAGTCAAGTGTACAGTCCACTGTCAAAGACCCAGATGCCTCAACAGGCCATATCCAAATCTATTTTTCTAAGTTTTCGAGCAAGGAACACCAACATGTTTGCATTGTCGGTCGGGCGGGGGCTCTTCATCTCCAGCTGCCGTGTTTGCTCCCAGCTGGGAAAACGGAATGGGGTGGTTGTGTTGGGGTGGTTAGGTGGTTTAAAATGCGTGGTATTGCCTGCTTTTGTCGCTACCTTTTTTAAACCAATGCGACACACCGCCCGGCTCATTCAAGTCCGTAGGTTCGCCTCGTTGATTTGGTTTGAATCCAAAATACTGCCACACCGGAGAATCAAGATGTGTCGTTAGGTTTTGTAACCAATTCCATTTCACTTTAAATTCCCCGCAAGTAAGTCACACGTTGTCTCCCGCTTGTCGCTATATTATTAATTTGGCTGCGACGCTGCTGCACATGCACGCGGAGTGTCCTGACCTGGCTGTGTTTCAGCCAGGTCAGGCTAAAATGCTGGTCACATCTTTATGTAAACGGAAATGTATCGAACTCAGAAAAGTTATAGAGTCCATTTTTATTTATCGTACGATAAGTCAATTTATCGATTATCGCGACAGGCCTAGTTGGAGGTTCCGCTGGGGGTCCTGCCAGCCCCATGTCCAGTCCCGCTGGAGGTCCCACCGACTCCTCTTCTGCCGTGGGTCCTGCCAACTCCATGTCCTGTGCCGTTGGGGGTCCCGCCGACTACTCTTCTGCTGGGGGTCCTGCCAACCCTATGTCCTGTGCAGTTGGAGGTCCCGCCGACAACTCTCCTGCCGGGGGTCCTGCCAACCCTATGTCCTGTCCCGTTGGGGGTCCCGCCGACTACTCTTCTTCCAGGGGTCCTGCCAACCCTATGTCCTCTGCCATTGGAGTTTCCGCTGGGGGTCCTGCCAACTCCATGTCCTGTCCCGTTGGAGGTCCCGCCAACTACTCTCCTGCCGGGGGTCCTGCCAATCCTGTGTCCTGTTCCTCTGGGGGTCCCGCCGTCAACTCTTCTGCCGGGGGTCCTGCCAACCCCTTGTGCTTTTCCGTTGGAGGCCCCGCCATCACCTGCCTCGCTGGGGGTCCTGCCAACTCCTGGTCCTCTTCCATGGGGGATCCTGCCGAAGCCTGTCCCACCGGCTCCGTTTCCTGTTCGGCCGACACCGGGTCCTGCCCGGCCTCCGGAGCTGTCTGGTCTTCGCCCTCGAGCCCGGCCCGCTGAGAGCCGCGGTCTTCGCCCTTGAGCCCGGTCCCCTGAGAGCCGCCGTCTTCGCCCTCGAGCCCGGCCCCCTGAGTGCCGCGGTCTTCGCCCTCGGGCCCGGCCCCCTGACTCTTCCTGCCGCGGTCTTCGCCCTCGGACCCAGCCCCCTGACTCTTCCTGCCGCTGCCTTCGTGCTTGGCCCCCTGAGTTCTCCCGCTGTGGCCTTCGCCCCACCATGGACTCTGCCTTGCCCCCGGGCCGTCCGCCCGAGACCCCCACCTTGGACTCTGCCTTGCCCCCGGGCCGTCCGCCCGAGTCCCCCACCTTGGACTCTGCCTTGCCCCCGGGCCGTCCGCCCGAGTCCCCCACCTTTCCCCCGGGCCGTCCGCCCGAGTCCCCCACCTTGGACTCTGTCTTGCCCCCGGGCCGTCTGCCCGAGTCCCCCTTCTCGGCTTCTGCCTTGCCCCCGGGCCGTCCCCTCCACCCACCCTGGTGGCCCTAGTGTTGCCTGCCCGGCTGTTTCTCGTCTTGTGATTACCCCTCCCTGTATTAAGTCTTGTCTTTTCCTGTGTTCAGTGTTGGTTCGTCTTTTGTTTGTGGATTAAGTTCTCCGGTGAGTGTTCTGTTCAGTCGAAATTAGTATTATATCCTTGAAATAAAGGTGTTTTCAGTTTAAATCTGCATTTGGGTCCTGCCTGCTTCACACACCGTAACAGAGCTGTTTTACTTTCAGCTTTCCCACCAGTGTCCTCCTGTCAAAGGGTGTTTATTTAAGTGATTAAACATAATTTTCCGTCTCCATATTAGCTATCTAGTTTTGCTTACACTCCGTCTCCGTCTAACTCTCTCTCATTCAAACTTCAATTACTCACTCTGGCCTCCAGATGCCCCCTAGTTTTTGGCGATGTCAACAGCTGCTTTGGGCGCAGTTTGGCCCCGAGCTGCTCCTATCTGTTTCATTGAAGAGCTGCGCCTATCTTTTGAATTAAAGAGGAGCGGACTGCGCATGCACCTATTATTCAACCCAGTCTCATGGCATTTCGTGTTCACCAACACGATTTTCCCCTTTTTTTCGTGTTACACAGCACGATTTTAAAAGCAATGTATATATAGGCCTACTTTGTTTCGTGCCTGCAGCACGTCTTTTTCTCCGGTCGGGTCGTGGAAGACCAGAAGCTGTGTGGTTAATAAAAACATGTTCTTACTCAATATCAAGCCACAATTATTGCTTTTATTTTAAATCGTATAATTTCGGACTTTTGTTGCCGTGTGTGAGGAAAATAAATGGGGGCTCAGAGCCTCAGAATACTGAAATCTGTATTTTTTTAAATCTTTTTTTCCTTCTAATTTGTTATTCTTTTCAAAATAACACACTGTTATTTACTCACCAATAACACACAATTATCCTTGCTTTTATTTATTGGTTTAATTCCATAATCTCTGGCTTTTTTGGTGTCCGTCAGGAACTGAATTTCAAAATAAAAATAACCGGAAAACAGACGTAGGCCTCTAGGAGTTTAGGATGGCCGAAGACACTACACTACCCAAAATCCCCAGCTATCCTTTAGGACTACAGTCCCGTGATTCATCTTCAAGCTTTGGAATTGGATGTTGGAATTGCAGTGCGCCAAGGTTACGCCGAGCGTCAAACAGCTGCTTGAAATGGAACAAAAACACGCCAGACTATCCAAAACTGGAATCGCCCCCCCTGAACTACACATGCTGGCTATTGTGTTTCGCAAAATGTTCTATGGGACGTCTCTGCTGAACGTTTTTGTTTTTCCCACAATTAGAAGTTGCCAGTATTAAACACATTGGTGTTATCAAATGTAAAACATAAAATGTATAAATAGGTGAACACCGCTTGTGTCCATAATGCGCAGCATTAATATATACCCAGATGCAGCTCATTGTTACTTTGTAATTCTACTCCACTACAATTCAGAGGTTAACCTGGTATTTTTACTCCACTACACTTATTTGTGTTACTTTGCAGATTCTGATTAATGATGTGAAATATAAACAACCCTTAAAGCAGACTTGAGTACAATTACACCTGAGTACAATTCGGAAAAAGGTGATTGTCAAGTGCCAACAATCAGGAGAGATATGTGATAGTTGGTGCTTGAGAAGACTAAACATGTATCTGCAATTGACATGAATGGAAACGAGTAATAAAGTATATTCATTACTCGTTATTCTCTGCTAATAGTTAATTAAAGACTGTATATTATGGCAATTTTGCACATCCCTTTCAAGATTTCAAGATTTTCAAAGGTTTATTAATACATATACACAACTACGGTGTATGCAATGAATGAAAATCTTGGGTCACAGGTTCCTCAACAGCGCATTACAAGACATCTATCAATATGCGTGTGTACCTCCACCATTAAACTGTCATATTCTGCACATTTCTTCTACTATCTACATACATAAATGCTTCAACATAGTTAACATTGCAGGAAAGCAATATATTAGACTTTAAGTACTTTGTCAGGCTTAATATTTATCTGTAGATAGATACCCCCAACGTTTTTTTCTTATTTAAAAGAAGACCTTAATCTAAAGTATTATTTAATGTTTAAATAAAGGTTAATTCATTTTTCTGTTTTGCACCTCCTCCTATTAATATCTTTGTACATCCTGAACTACACTGTTTTATTGTAGAGATCACTTATAGTATCTTCTTGATTTTTTATATTTTATATTTCTATCACAGACCTTCTACTTTCCGCCTATGAAAGTATGTACTCTTAACATTTTTTTAATCAAATATAACACATAAAAACAATAATTCAATAAGCTGCACAAAAGGTACACACAGCCATAATAACTTTGTATTATTAGTGTAGGACACTTATGTATGTACAACATCTGAAGATGTGTAGTAGGGCTGTGTGATTATGGCAAAAATCATAATCACGATTATTTGTGTCAATAATTGATATCACGATTATTTTGACGATTATTCATTGACCATTTATTGAACTATTTATATTTATTTATTTATATATACTAGTAGTACTATTTTTTATACCAATAAACAAGATCAACAAATATGTTGGAGCGCACTTCCAAAACCATACTAAACATATATTAATATGATAAATAAAAATAAATTAGACCAAAATAAATTAAATCAAATATGTTGCAGTGCACTGTCACAACCAGTGGTGTAGTGGGCGTTGGACGTGGGGGTACGCCGTACCCCCACTTATTTGGAGCATGATCTTTTTTTCAATAGTCTAATAAATATAAAATCATTGCCAGTCTTATCAGTTGCAAATATGTATTTGTTGTAATAATGACAAAAACATAATACATTTCACAGTAATTATAATAAAAAATAAAAACGATTTCCTTAAAAAATTACGATTCGTCATCACGCCCGTGACCCAGCGGCGCCCGCCGATTTTGCGGCAGCTCTTTCCCTCAAGAATGCTAACGAAAAAGCTCTATAATGGCAGGCAAACATTTTTTACTTGACTTATTTTCTAAAAAGAATATCATTCACAAGAAGAAAGAGGCTAGCAGCACCGAAGCTACAAGTGAAGCTGCTACTAGTACTACATCATCAGAAGACCCGCCTAAAGACGTGGATAATGCTAGCACTAACGTTACGAGAGAGAGAGAGAGAGAGAGAGAGACAGAGAGAGATAGAGAGAGAGAGATAGATAGAGAGAGAGAGAGAGAGAGAGGTCTGCTTAGTTGCAATACTGTAGCTTATGCAATTTAGACCTATAAATTGTCCATGTTTTTGAGTCTGTGTGTATGTTGTGAGCGCAGCACCGTCTGCTTTTTGCAGTACAGTAACTAAAGTAGGATTAAGCATACCGGTAGCTTCTGTAGACCTATCTGCCCGTTTTGTGAGTGCGTGCGCACTTGTGTGGCATTGTTTGGAGCTAATTAAAAAAGCGTCCCCCCAGTAAAAGAATCCCCACTACACCACTGGTCACAACCTACTGATACTCCTTAACATATAGCCAACATTTTTGGTAAAACATATTCAACATATTCCACTCAGTTAAACGTTGAAGGCTGGCCAACCGTCATGGTCCAGAAGTAACAGGAAATACATGTTGAACTACAATTTAAGACCAAATAAAAATGTTTTGGCCACCATGGCAAATGCTGGTAGTGCTGCCCATGTCATCTGCCCATGTTTGCAAGAAACACCAGCCTGTTTACATGGTCTGGTTTCAGAGATGAGCGCAGGCAGGTGACAATATTTCCACCTGTACTGAAGACCCTCTCTGAAGAGGAATGTGTGGCAGTGCTGCCACATATGACACAGGAAAAAAAGAAAAGACTCTGAACCCTTTCTTTGCCATTATATAAAAAGAGTGTTGCTACAAAAGTATAAATTAGGCTTACTAATAAGACAACTCAGATCTGAAGCTACACAGGAATCTGCTGCCAAAGTGCAATAAAAAAGACAAAATTAATAAAATCAAACCCATTTTTTGTTGCATTTTATTAGAGTATAAAAAGAAATGCCTTTAAAATAGAATGCAAGCAACATTTTCTTAACCTGAATTGATAATAGACTATAATCAATTTAAACAGAACAGATCTGTTTGCATTCTTATACCATTTTGTACAATAATTATAATGAATAAGTTCAAACAAACTAAAACTTACAGCTGATTAATAACGGTATCTAACTTGAGTTTTTATTATATCAAAAACCTGTTGAAATGCTACTGTTATTTTTACTGTAAGGCTAGCGCGCCGGCAGCCTCCAGAAATGCTTCTTTCACAACTTCGCCGTCTTTGAAAGACTGCATGTGTTTCGCAAGAACGTGACTGACACGATAAGATGCTATGGTAGCAGCCTTGCTCTTGTTGTTGGGCCTGGTGAAAATGGACTGCTGTGCATTTAGCTGTCCTTTCAGCGTAGGGCAGAATTAGGAGGGAATTCCGTCTCATAGCGTTTGTGCACTGTTTGCCGCTCCTAAATTACCCTTCTTCGATAAAGCCACACTCGCATTGCAGATGAGACAGATGGACTTTGAATTGTAATAGATACAAAAATAATCATCCTCCCACTCGGAGTGAAAATTATATATTTTGGGCTTTTTTGCTTCTGCCATAATTGCGGTCTTGTGTGTTTGCGGACTGTCACTCCTGTTGACACGGACAACGTCAGCAAAATAGTGCCCACTGCCCACCAGCCATGCCCCAACACATGGGGTGAGGCCGGCCAATCACAAAGCTTTGATGCATTCAAGTGCAGTATTCTGGCACAGGAAGATTATGTTACAGGACATTAACGATAAAACTGAATATTGTTGTTCTATTTATAGACACATCTCGTGATCGACTGGGAATCTCCCCGTGACCCTTCTTTTTAACGAGTTGCTGCTCTTGTTCTGACATCTTCGCTCGCGCTGAACACTCAGAACACATGTCACTCCCACGTGGCCGAGTGGGCTTTTAGGGAGGGGCGAAAGCGCACCCAGCAAAATAATCGTATTTTGTCAATTATGCTGTTTTCATAATCGTGGCAAACCATAATCGTAATCGCGATTAAAATACGATTAATTGCACAGCCCTAATGTGTAGTTTTATTCATGCTTTCACATAATTTTTACAGCATATTGCTATACTATTTCAGACTCAGTATTTACATTTTTATATTCAAAGAAAATCAGTAATATCTTTAAAAAAGTCATTTTCTATCAGCTGTGCACCGTTATGGTGTAAATATAACCTATCTATGAATTAGATCAAATGTAAAAGGCAGCCGAATTAGTGTTGATACTGCAAGGAGACGTATTGTGTGAAGAGAAATTGAAGATGTTGTTTAATTGTTGATATATTTATGATCCACGTCAAGTATTCAGTTTCGGCGGCATTTCTTCCTGTTTTTCCAAAGGTCTTCTCATCAGGGCTCTATAAATAAAGAACTACAGCAGATCTGTAATATGTAATGCAACCAAACCGTGTATTACAATGCCGTTATGTGATGACTTTCAAAGAGAAAAGCAAGAACACTCAGAATTAAGTATTATTTTATTCTTTTAAAATGTTTTCCGGATTTCATATCATATAAACACCAAATCCCAGCATGCATTGCGGCTAAAACATCCAATCAGCGAGCTTAAACCATAGCTGAGGATCTTGGGTAATCGCTCGAAATGCGTACATCTGTTTCTGGTTATTTTTATCTTGAAATTCAGTTCCTGACGGAAGCCAAAAAAGCCAGAGATTATGGAATAAACAAATAAATAAAAGCAAGGATAATTGTGTGTTATTGGTGAGTAAATAACAGTGTGTTATTTTGAAAAGAATAACAAATTAGAAGGAGAAAAAGATTTTAAAAATTCAGATTTCAGTATTCTGAGACTCTGAGCCCCTTTTATTTTCCTCACAGACGGCAACAAAAGTCCGAAATTATACGATTTAAAATAAAAGCAATAATTGTGGCATGTTTTTATGAACCACACAGCTTCCGGTCTTCCATGACCCGACCGGAGAAAAAGACGTGCTGCAGGCACGAAACACATTAACAGTAGAAATACAATGCTTTTAAAATCGTGCTGTGCAACACGAAAGAAAGGGGGAAATCGTGTTGGTGAACACGAATCAATAGATTAAAAATCGTGTTGGTGAACACGAAATGCCATGAGACTGAGGTTGTATTATTATTATTATATCGAGAGTCAATGGGCAAAGATTTCTGCGCCCCAAGCAGGAAACACGTGACTGATCAGTAACTTTAGACATCGTAAAACTATTTTTATCGATATGTTATCATATATTATACATTTAAAGGTTGGGTAGGTAATTTTGGAGAAACCAGCTCGAGTGAGCTAGAATTAGAAAAAATCTGCCACTTCCTTACAGAGCCCCTCATCCAACACACACAAACACGCACACCAATGAGGGGACGAGATAAGTTAGTGCACAGATTGAAGGCTGACAGGCAGGTCGGCCATCCAGTTATTTTAGCCGGCCCGGCTAAAATGATTGGTCGTGCTTTTTACAGTATTACGGTTTCCAAAGATGACATTTTTATGGATTTTTTTTACTGAGCTATTTTAATAAATATTTCCAAATTTTCTGTACATTCTCCAAATGGTCATAGGTTGAGACTTTTGTAGCTAATTATAGGTCTTCGCAAATTGAGCAAAAATCATGGGTCCTCCACTGACTTCTTTCTGGAGAGTCATTCAACTGCACATCGTCCCTTGATCAGAGAGTGCTCAGTAACAGTCTGCTATCCTTAGCTGAACCTGTTTTTTCAAGTCATTTCCGGGAATCAAAACATTGTGAGCACATGTCTGATCTGGAATCTCTGACTCACTATTACCAGAAAGCAGCTTCTCATTTCCTGCATCAAAGTGTGCAAGGATTTCACAACCCTTATGACCTAAAACAGCAAATGGATTTCCAAAGAATGCCTCATTGGCTGCTTGTAAATGGAGTGTTTCTTCAGGGAGTAACTTGATACTTTCTTCTGTTGGATTCTTAGCATCTAAAGCCTTTAGACTGAATGCGTACTCATACCATCCATAACAATCAGTCTGACTTCTTCATGTAAGTACGATTTATGCATCCTTATAAAAATGCCTTGGGAATAAGCTTTTTTAAAGGATTTCTTTTTTTGACACTGACATTTTTATTTATTTCTTTAGGTATTAGCAGTGTGAAGTGGATGTTTTTGAGATATTTTTTATTGTGAAAGCACATTTTCCAAGAGGACTGGCAAACTGGGTTGTGATGATCATTTGGATTGTATTGCTTTCACTGTTCTGCAAGAGCACACAAGATGAAAAAAGCCAAGAAAATGGTGAGTGTGTTATCCTTTAACTTTGAAAAGCATATAAGTACCAAGAAATGCAATCTTTAAAGCTAATTATACCATATAAATAGGAAAAACACACTTTTTGATGTCTTTTATACATAAATGTGTCCCCGGTGTGTAAGGAGACTCACAACCAGTGGCGGCTGGTGGAAAATATTTTTGGTGGGGCTATGGAATTAGGGACCAAACCATACTAGGGCGGTCTGGGGGGATCCTCCCCCGGAAGAATTTTTTCAGAAATTCCCCCTTAAATTATGACTTCTGGTGATGTTATCTTCAGTGTGGTTAGCTATGAATCTTCCAAAACTGTGCAACAGTAGGCCTACAGGCCCACACAAACTGCAGAACACTGGTGCTTTGGGAACACTCAAATGATTTAATTCCCATTAATAATCAGGAGACTAAATGCGAACATTGTGTGTGTGTGTGTGTGTGTGTGTGTGTGTGTGTGTGTGTGTGTGTGTGTGTGTGTGTGTGTGTGTGTGTGTGTGTGTGTGTGTGTGTGTGTGTGTTCACCAACACGATTTTCTCCTTTTTTTCGTGTTGCACAGCACGATTTTAAAAGCAATGTATTTCTACTGGTAATGTGTTTCGTGCCTGCAGCACGTATTTTTCTCCGGTCGGGTCGTGGAAGACCGGAAGCTGTGTGATTCATAAAAACATGTTCTTACTCAATATCAAGCCACAATTATTGCTTTTATTTTAAATCGTATAATTTCGGACTTTTGTTGCCGTCTGTGAGGAAAATAAATGGGGCTCAGAGCCTCAGAATACTGAAATCTGTATTTTTAAATCTTTCCTTCTAATTTGTTATTCTTTTCAAAATAACACACTGTTATTTACTCATCAATAACAAACAATTATCCTTGCTTTTATTTATTGGTTTAATTCCATAATCTCTGGCTTTTTTGGCGTCCGTCAGGAACTGAATTTCAAAATAAAAATAACCGGAAACAGACGTAGGCCTCTAGGAGTTTAGGATGGCCGAAGACACTACACTACCCATAATCCTCAGCTATCCTTTAGGACTACAGTCCCGTGATTCATCTTCAAGCTTTGGAATTGGATATTGGAATTGCAGTGCGCCAAGGTTACGCCGAGCGTCAAACAGCTGCTTGAAATGGAACGAAACAACGCCAGACTATCCAAAACTGGAATCGCCCCCCCTGAACTACACATGCTGGCTAATGTGTTTCGCAAAATGTTCTATGGGACGTCTCTGCTGAACCTTTTTGTTTTTCCCACAATTAGAAGTTGCCAGTATTAAACACATTGGTGTTATCAAATGTAAAACCTAAAATGTATAAATGGGTGAAAATCGCTTGTGTCCATAATGCGCAGCATTAATATATACCCACATGCAGCTCATTGTTACTTTGTAATTCTACTCCACTACAATTCAGAGGTTAACCTGGTATTTTTACTCCACTACACTTATTTTAGTTACTTTGCAGATTCTGATTAATGATGTGAAATATAAACAACCCTTAAAGCAGACTTGAGTACAATTACACCTGAGTACAATTCGGAAAAAGGTGATTGTCAAGTGCCAACAATCAGGAGAGATATGTGATAGTTAGTGCTTGAGAAGACTAAACATGTATCTGCAATTGACATGAATGGAAACGAGTAATAAAGTATATTCATTACTCGTTATTCTCTACTAATAGTTAATTAAAGACTGTATAATGGCTATTTTGCACATCCCTTTCAAGATTTCAAGATTTTCAAAGGTTATTGACTTATCATATACACAACTACGGTGTATGCAATGAAGGAAAATCTTGGGTCACAGGTTCCTCAACAGCACATTACAAGACATCTATCAATATGTGTTTGTACCTCCACCATTAAACGGTCATATTCTGCACATTTCTTATACTATCTACATACATAAGAGTATAATTCATATGTATAATATCAGATAAAATAAGTGCTTCAACATAGTTAACATTGCAGGAAAGCAATATATTAGACGTTAAGTACTTTGTCAGGCTTAATATGTATCTGTAGATACCCCCAAAGTTTTTTTCTTATTTAAAAGAGGACCTTAATCTAAAGTATTATTTAATGTTTAAATAAAGGTTCATTCGTTTTTCTGTTTTGCACCTCCTCCTATTAATATCTTTGTACATCCTGCTCTAAACTGTTTTATTGTAGAGATCACTTACAGTATCTTCTTGATTTTTTATATTCTATATTTCTATCATTGACCTTCTACTTTCCCCCTATGAAAGTATGTACTCTTAATATTTTTTTAATCAAAAATAACACATAAAAACAATAATTAAATAACGTGCTTTAACCACTAGGCGGTGCACACAAGGTACACACAGCTATAATAACTTTGTATTATTAGTGTAGGACACTTATGTATGTCCAACATCTGAAGATGTGTAATTTTATTCATGTTTTCACATCATTTTATAGCATATTGCTATACTATTTCAGACTCAGTATTTACATTCTTATATTCAAAGAAAATCAAAGTCCTTTTATATCAGCTGTGCACCGTTATGGTGTAAATATAACCTATCTACGAATTAGATCAAATATAAAAGTCAGAGGAGACGTATTGTGTGAAGAGAAATTGAAGATGTTGTTTAATTGTTGATATATTTATGATCCACGTTAAGTATTCAGTTTCGGCGGCATTTCTTCCAGTTTTTCCAAAGGTCTTCTCATCAGGGCTCTATAAATAAAGAACTACGGCAGATCTGTAATATGTAATGCAGCCGAACCGTGTATTACAATGCCGTTATGTGATGACTTTCAAAGAGAAAAGCAAGAACACTCGGAATTAAGTATTATTTTATTCTTTTAAAATGTTTTCCAGATTTCATATCATATAAACGCCAAATCCCAGCATGCATTGCGGCTAAACCATCCAATCAGCGAGCTTAAACCATAGCTGAGGATCTTGGGTAATCGCTCGAAATGCCTACGTCTGTTTCCGGTTATTTTTACAATACAAGGTGTTCCTATATATATATATATATATATATATATATATATATATATATATATATATATATATACGCGGCGGAGGTGGGGAGGTTCCAGCTGGGAACCTCCCGGACCCCTGGACGGTGCGTCTTGGTCACGCTTCATATCGGCCGGCCCGGGAAGGAAGAGACACGCAGAGTGGGGGAAGTCCCCCACCCCAGCGCAGCACACCCTCCCGGCCATCAGAGTCGAACCCGCAGTTCGGAGGAACCGACCGCCAGAGCACCGGCACTAGGCCGGGCCGGCGCGGAGGCCCTCCGACGTTTACCATTCGATCAGTGAGAGGAGAAAAACGCAACAAAAATTGTCAAAATCCGTTAATATATGGATGAGTGGTGGTGGTGGTGGTGGGGGGGGGGGGGGGGGGGGGGCTGGACACAGGCCGTGGGGGGACTCCCGAGACTGGGCAATGTAAAAAAATAAAAATGAATAAAACCGGGGAAAATAGGGGGGAAAGTGAAAAAAAGTGTCCGAAATAGGCACTCGTGAGGCGGGCAGAGTCCCCTGTCAACTCTCGTTACATTCCTCCATGGTGTCATTTTAGCGAAAAACTTTTACGAGAACCAGGCTGGTGGGGTAAGGGCTTGACCAAGGCCGACCCAAAGTGCACGGTGAGCGGACTCATCACGTCCGTGATGAGTCAATTCCTGTACTGACCAGGGTTCGTACGGGTGCTTGAAATCCTTAAAAATGCTTGAAATTTGACGTGGTGTTTTCAAGGTTGGGAAAGTGCTTGAATTTTGGGAATGGTGCTTGAATTTGGGATAAAGTGCTTGAAAATGTAAATTCTTTACTTCGCTTTTTAGATTAAAAGAAAATAAAGAAGTCGGAGCCAGCTTAATTGCTTCGCTTTTACATAAAACAGCTCCGCTCCGGCCTTCCCGCGCTATGCGCGCGACCTGCAAGTGTTTTTGTTAGGTGTGTGACCTGGGCATTCTGATAAGTGATAGATGACAATATGCCAGGAGGTTGCAGTTTCAACGAGCGTTGGCTAGCAGAAGACAAATACAAGCCATGGATAAGACGAGGGTCAAGCCCATGAGTAGTGTTAAATATGTTCTTTATTCTCGCGTCCAGGAGAGAAGCTTTAAAATGAGACTAAATGGAGTCTCTGAAAAGATTCAAATGGGATACTTTAATTAAAAAAGGCGCGGTAATGTTACAGACAGAATATTGTTCCGGCAGAAAACAGCTGTGATCTGGTTCTCCTGAGCAAGAAGAAGACAGCGGATCTCTCCTCCGGCGCTGCTATATATATCCTCTGCTGGCTCCTCCCCGCCAGCCGGCTCACCTCGTCTCCAATGTCCGTTATTGCATTTAAACAGAGGATAGGATTCTTTTCACATTCAATATATGCTTAACACGCCGTTTCTCCTCATATTCTCTTTCATCACTTTTCATTTAACACATTCTAAACGCTGTAATCAATACTCTAACAATACTTCTCGGCTCGTTTGGTTTCCGGTCATTCCGGATGTTGCCACATGCTACTCTCGTCTGTAAACAATAATGTATTCAAATAAACTGTACTTTCATTTAATATTCATCATTGTAGTATCTCGACATCTGTCGTTGTAGTGTTAAATCAGTAGGTTTCGGTTTTCACCACACCAAGTCATTTCGCTTCTCAATTCATCTCTAGGAAATCGTATATTAGCCACATGCTACATGCTAACCGTAGATGAAGGATTTTCAGAATAAAAGCTTAACTGCTTGTGCACAAGAATTTCTGGTTTTTCAGTATAAAAGAGCGTTTAAACTGACGGTATGTTTAAGCTACATTATACCATCAAAACATTGATTTTAATTTCTAACAGTCCCTCCTTACACACCTAAAAGGTGTGTATAATACTGAAATCAATGAGTTCTTCATCTGAACTTTGCATATTACATATTTCATATTAACAAACATACAATCGAATGGAATGGTTTCACAGCCGGCTTTACAAAAATACAAAATAAATTCTTGTCTGTGTTCAAACATAAAAGTTTTCCCTTGTGCATAACTTCTAGTGTTTACATTCAATATCATTCTTCAAAATAGCAGCAATGGCTTGGTATCAGAAAATTTCTTCCTCCCTCCTTTCACAGAAACCGTTCTCATACCACGCTCAGTGTTAAGGCACTTGTTTTTACAAAGTGAAAAGAAACAAACCATTTTAGAATAGCAATGATTTATACAACATGAAATCTACCATATTAGAATAGTATAAAATAATAAAGTCAAATAAAATGGACTATCTTAGAATAGTGTAAAATTAATTGGAATAATAAAAATATTAAAAATATACTATCTTGGAATAGTATGAAGTAAATTGAAATGGATTCACTCCATTTTAATTTTGCTCACTTCTTCACATGATTTCATCATTTAAAGAATCACATCGGCTGGACATTCATTGATCAATCTCATCTCCGAACATCCATATCATTTAAACTAACTCATCATTGTCATCCACATCTGTATACGGGGTGGGTCGTCTTGTTCTGCTAGCATTTGTAACCGTCTCCTCCTGAGAAATTTACCCTCCCTCCTTTCATACCATTTAAGGTATGAAAGTAATATGTTCTCTAGAAGGGGCCGTCGTGATCAATCGGTACGTTTTACTCTGGGGTACGGCATTCTAGACAGTCATTTCTGGGAGAAGATTTTGGTCAGTTACAACAGTTGTAGAGTTTCATCACTTAAAAGTTCCTACTCAGTACCTTTGGGTGGTCTGTTCTAATGCAGTGATAGAGTCCCTGAAATGGTGTGAAAACTTGTGGAATATCAATAACTCATTATATTAATTTATTTTCAATTATGGTCTACTTAAATAACTATGCTAACCCCTTTTACAGTGTGTGGAACCTTGGGTGCCCGAGCATGTGATAATTACTCCCTCCTTTAACAAGGATTTTAAAAACAAGTCATTTCATTTATGGTTTGTAGTTTAATTCAGGAATTTACACCTATGGCAGATATGTTTCTCCTTTAAATAACATCTCTAAAAGTCAGGTCATCTGGTGAATGGATGACCTTTAGGAGCTGGTGGCGCTTGTCTTTTAAAACTCATACTCTGGTGCCGTGCGCTCCCTCTGAAGCTGCAAGTAAGATTTAAAACATCTGCAGGGTGGGTTGAGCGACCCCTTCTCCCTAAACGATGTTTGTTGTAACAAATATGCACCATCACAGTGAGTGATCCAAGGCCCCGCATGTATTACTCCCAACTACATTAGTTTTTTTTTTTTTTATTAAACTTTGCTTTCGCTCTTTGCCCAGTGTCATTTTAAAACTCTACATCTTGGACGCGAAACAAATGTTATTTCCACCTTAATCTTCCCTCCTGAGGTAATAACCATGCTACAATGGAGAAATCAATACTCTAGATTGGAATACCATCTTTGGCTTGGTACTAGCTCTACCTTTAACATTTTCCATACAAATAAAGATGTGTCTGCTTTTATAGAGTGGTTACTAAAACCATCCCTTTAAACTGTAGGTCTATACTGTAACAAGTTCAATCTTCCCCAAATTCACACATGAATAAAAAAAAACTCTTAAAGAATAATTTGTTCATATGATGAAAAGATTGAATAATATGTTCTACCCTCAGTGTGTTTTTAGGGTTATTTAATAGTTTCCTCTTTTTTCTTTATAAATTCACCAATTGATTAATTCATGGCTAATAAATATTTTTCTTTACGTATTTCTCGTTGGTGAATAAGTGTGTTTATGTGTAAACTCACTCACTCCCGTTTTCCTTCTCTCCCCCTCTGGTTGTCAAGCCACGACCCCCTCACATTCTGCCGGACCATGCCAACTCCTCCGTTCTTTCCTCTCCTCCGTCCACCTGCTCTTGGATCCTTCCGCTGTAACTCTTCTCAGTGTCCCATCTGCTTTGCTTTTCATCTCCTCCTTTACAGTCTCTACTTGGTTGCATGGAGGGCGTATTCCGCTCTCATGTCCCACACTCTGCTCTTGTGCCCAAATCTTGTGGCTCAGCTTGGAACTTCATGTCCTGTGGGGGACCGATGAGAGTGTGCCTTTTTATGTCACCTGGTTTTGGTTCTTGGTGCCTCAGGTGGAGATAGTTCTGGATGCAGCGTTGGAGTTGTTGGTTCAGCTCTGGTTCTCTGTCTGTTCTATGGAGGAGGAGGAGTCTTCCGTGGTGAGGTCTTTTGTCTGCTTGGACGATGGGGTCGTAGCGTTCTGACAGGCGGAGAGAGAGAGAGAGAGAGATCTCGGGAGGCATTACGTATAGTTAAATTCTAACACACTGAGGTAAAATAAATCCAACCTTTTCCACTCTATTTTCCTAATCTTACTATCCATCTTAGTTGTTAAATGTCATCTAAACACAATTCATGTCTACTAATAATTTTACCATATCCCTAAACATTGCCTTCACCCACTGTAACATGTTTATTCCAATTAACTCTTTCAGGAAACCATTTTCTTCTATAAATTTAAATACCTAGATGTTTCAAGCACCACATATTTCACACACTATAAAAGAACGTCTCCATATTTTCTCCATCACTTTAAATCTCACTGTTATTTAGAACCGTAGTAACTTTTGTGACTGGACATATCTGCAATGTCGCCACTATCTGCTGGGGAATCTTGTTCATAGAGTTTGTACGTACAAAGCTGTACTTGTGGGTTAGTAGCCTGTGTCTAACAATCATTTTCAATAATTGTGCTCAGGTCACCGATCGGTTGTTCATAGCTTAACAGGGGGTGTTTCTGGTACAGACTAAAACATGGATCCAGTGTATTTAGAGATTCCCCTAATCTGTAAATCCCCATCACTTACATATCCCAATCACTTAAACCCATCTCATCATTTGATACAAGAACTGCATATAAGGGGGTGAATCATCTTGATTATAACCGCCTCTTGTTTGGGACCGAGTATTTCTAACTCCTCCTCTTGTTGCTCAGCTGATCTTTTGGCTCTGGGGATAAGTGAAAGTCTCTGAAACACAGCTGGAGTCTTGTTAGTGATGTGGGCATTCTATGAGTGAACTAATGGATCCATGTCTTACATAATATTGTACTCCCCTTCCAACCAGAAAGGTGCCAAGTGTAATGAGCACAATCAACAATGCTATTCTGACTCTTATCCCTAGGGGACCCCACAATTGGTTTGGCTTTGTTCTCATCATCTCTATTTATTGTTTTGTTCCAGCTCTGCCAAATCAGTCCTAACTCCCAATAATGTTCTGTAAGTTGCCAGTGAAGGGTGACAATGTGTGAGGTGGTGTCAATTTGCTCCTTTTTCTTTACCTTTAAACCGGAGTGCGTGTGAAGTTTGTTACAACCTTTCACGCTTCCGTCCACCGGGGATCAGCCCACTGTCTTTTGTGAACTTTCACCCTCACCCAATCACCTGGCCGAACAGGAGTCTCTTCTGGTGTCTCGTCTGGTATCTCTGTAGTTTTCCTAGCCTGCTGTGTAGACAAAACTTGCATAATATTACTCAGAGTTCTGACATATTCATCCACTTCTATTTGTCTAATATCTAAAACTGGACCACTCCCTCCTTGGAGAAGGCCCGAGCTTCGGCATACCTCTTGTTGACTACATGTTATTATTTATTAACTACAACGTCACTGAAATCAACATATCTGTATAATCATGACACTCCCTCCTTTGAGCATAAAATGCTCAATTAATATTGCAATGATTACCCTATTCTGTACAGGACATGTAAAACTCATAACGTTGCATTAAATAAATATAACTTCTCCGTGTACCCACAAGGCGTACAAAAATATCGTATGATTTATGGTTTTCTGATGGTATAAATGCATATTCACTATAAAAAAAATCAGCAATTAGCACTTCTAATAGTTTACTTGTTTCAATAATGGCTTTTGTAATGGTATTATGCGTCATCGTTGCTGCGAAAAACAATACCTCTGGTGTCGCTAATGCGTCTCGATAACTCTAGGATTAGAGGATTGGTTGACACTGCTGAACTAACATCTGATAAAATAATATTTCTCCAAACTGGAGGGAAAATATGAACTATTCTCTCAGAGAGTGACCTGCATGAAGGGCTGGTGCCCCTCACTCAAATGAGATATTGCCTTACGCACAACACCACAAATCAGTAAAGTTACTCAAGAATAAATAAATAAAGACTGATTCTTGAAACTGTTGTAAAAACCCTACAACTTCTTCATCCAAGCTCTCAATCAGTGTTATGTTATTTAATCTGCGGCTCATGCCTTAAAACAGACACTTCAGACCGATTATAAAATTGTGTTTATGAGAAAAATGTAATCTGACTCCATAAATCAAATAATTGTTTGATTAAAAACTGCACTTCTGGCTAACAATAAATGAAGTTCCCCTTTAAACACAGCCCCGGTCTTCTGACGGGGTCCATCTATGTACTGGCTGGAAAATGTTGGGCCAGTCTCCGTCGCTCCGTCACTGTTCTCCCGTTAACAGTCACTCAGTTCAGCTGGGTTCTTGTTGACTTCTTCACTGGTTTGAGACAAGCGACCCTATCGGACACCTCCCTTTGTAGCCAGACTTCACCACAGCAGAATCGAGTTTCTGTTTTCAGGTCTGGACAGCTTCACGTCAGGTGTATCGCCGCCCCTTGCATATTTTGGGTGGAAGCCCGTCTTCTTGGCCTCACTAGTTGTGTGGACACAATAGTTTTCTGTGTGGGGGAACAACATCACTCGTAATGTATTTTCCTTCTCATAATTACAAAAATAGTCTACTAAATGTTCTACTCTGCTACTTCTAATCTGTGGATGCTCTGTGTAAATGCAATATTCTACTCACTATCTTTTAAATAACATTCAACCTCTCCCTCCTGTGGTGACATATGTGGCTCTATGTAGCTGGATTTCCAAATACTCGTTCTCCAGTGGAGTCCTCCCACACTCCTTCACATCTCTTCAGGAAGGCATACATGTCTTCCCCCGGTTCTTTTCTCAGGCTGTTGAGGGCATGTAAACTCCGTGTTGTTGGGTAGATGTGACGAATAGCAGCCCAATAATTCGACCTGATGTAGTTGAATGGAGTGTCATCTGGGTCATTTGTGCAATTGGCCTCGGAATCTATTGCTCTCACTTCAAGTCGTCTTTCAATCCGTCCGAGCAGGGCCCTCATGTCTCCCAAGCACAGGTGGTCCTGGGCTGTGTATCTCTTCAGATCATTCACCCACTTCTGACCTCCTTTCGTGAGTGGAGGTAGCTTTGACACTAATGCTTCCATGTCCCTGTGAGTCCATGATTTGTATCGAAATCCTCCTCTTCCAGCCGCTATCAATGGCATGGAGGTATATGCACCGGTTCTTCGTTCTTCTTGTTCTCTCTGTTGTCTATCTGCAACAATGTCATTATGGGCTTCAACTGCCTTTCGTCTCTCTTCCATTCCTCTGTTGAGTTCCTTTTTCATTATTCTGCCGAGTTCTTCCACATGTAAGCTGTTTGTCAATCCTTGGCTGGCATCTTCCAGATGGAATACCAGACTTGCAACCATAGCTTTTCTTTTTTCCGCTCTGTTCATAGCAATGTTTACAGGTCCATACCAAGAGGGTTGTCCGGCTTTGATCCATGCGTTTTCCTGTTGTAGATATTCAGCATTCTCATGTTCAACTACAGCTTTTTCCGTTGGTCCAGGTTGATCATCTGCTGGAATCAATCCTCTCGTTTGCCACTGTTCTAACAGTTTCTCCATTTGGTTCCATGTCCTCTGTCTTTTACTTGAAACTGTTAAAGCAACGGATCTGATTTTTACCCTTTCCTTGATATCTGCAGTTGAGCCTGGCCCTGCGTCGAGTCTCAACTTAGTTTGTTTTGGTGACATGTTCTCTAATTATTTATGAACTTATCAAAGATGAAGCACTAATCTTCTGACTAGCACCTTCGTTGCTGTTCGTCCGAACTTTAATTGTTTTTTTTTTTTTTTTTTTGCTCAAAGTTTTATTATTTTTATAGATTTTTTTTTTTTTTTTTTTTTTAAGTTTAAGGTAAAATATTAATAAAGTTAATTAATATATAAAAAATATGCAAAATTAAAATATGAAATGTTAAAATAAAGTTGTACCGTGTATGGTTTTGACTTTGAAATATGAATTTGGTTCAAAATCACAATGTTATGGTGTTTCCGCTATTTGGGTAATAATTCTGTACTACCACCAGGATGCAGGATGTCTTTCATGACAGCCAAATCTTCCACGAATCCTGAGTTGGTTAGGTGCTTGAGAAGTCCCTTGTATTTTTGCCTCTCAAGATCATTACGTGATGCGTTCTCACTGGATGTTTTAAAATGGAGTGCTAGTGCGGGGAAATCTTTCCATACAGCTTTTACTGTTTTAAAGCTGCTGGCAACCCATCTGATTGTGAAAATTTGACCTATTTTAAGTATTTCCATGTTGAGCTCGGCCGCTGCTTCTTTCAGCAATCTGGAATTCCTGGTTGACTGATTGTAGAGTGAGTATAAATGTGAAATAAATATCTCAAAGTGATTAGTGCCACCCACATCTTTAAGAGCATCTTTGACTGAGAGTTCTAGTCTGTGCGCCAGGCAGTGTACAGACTGCACGTTCGGAAAATTGTTTTTGAGTCTGACGACAAGCCCACTGGCTTTTCCCTTGAGCACTGCAGCCCCATCGGTGGCTATGCTTATTAGGTGCGTCTTCAAAAAGTCATCATCCATTCCAGCTTTATATAGACTCGCCATCATCGAGTTATAAATTGATTCAGCATCGACCCCATCTGTGAGTTCCACTATATCCAGGAAAACATTATCTACATCCCCCTTACCACTGACATCACATCTTACGTAAATGATTAGATAGGGACGACCGTGAACGGTACTTTCATCAATTGTGATTGATACCTTTGAATCCATTTCTTTCACATTAGAGACGAACTTGCGGCGCATTTCCTTTGCAATGTGACTTATTATTTCTGCGCATGCATGGTCAGATTTGTGGATATTCCCAACTTCGGCTCCATTCAGCTCCTGCATTGTCATGAGGGGGTTGAGCTTTTTATAAGATAGCCTTTCCTTTGCTACGGTGTAAGCTGTTCTAAACGAGACTGTTGTTTTCTTGAGTAAATCGGACTGTACATCAATAAAACAGTTTGGGAGGGTTTCTTTGTCTTTCATCTGTACTATTTCCACTGACCTTGTGTGGGCCTGGCTGTCCCTGTGTTTGTATATCTTCTTTCGTAGCTGTTTTGCATCAGGGCTAGTAACATCACCATTGATCCATTCTTCCGAGAGGTGTAAACCCGGTCCCTTTTCTGAGAGTAGCAACGTTTTTGCTTTCCTACACACTAAGCATCCTAACTTTCCAGCCTTAATGTCAAGCCAAGGGTTGCGGTCTTTCCATTCGCCCACTTGCTTCGTTGTCCAACCACCCGGCGGAAAGTCACTAGCAGCAGTAGCAGCTACCTCCGCAACTGCTGCGTCTTCTGAGCGCTCTGCCTCAACTTCGCCTCCTTCTGGGGAGTGACTGGGCGGGACAGGAGCCCCCGACTCGCTAACGGTTCTGGTAGCGAGTGCTGTGCTAGCTGCTGCGTCATCAGCATCATCTCTGGGTGTCTCTTGGTCATCTCGTGGTGTCACTTTTTTGGATGTGCGCGAGTGAAACACTTTGGTTTAGCTTTCTCTTAGACATTTGAGTCCTCTAATGTAACGTCTTTCTCTCCTCTTTGCCGCATGGCTAATTTGCATAATTTGTGTCCGCGTCACGCAGCGTACCTGTGTCACGCGGCTGGCTCTGCTTTTGACAGCCAAAATAGAAGTTATTTGTGAATAAATGTTTTGAATTATGAATACTGGACATAGTAGGCTTAAAAACATTTTAGTGACCATTGCAAGTGACAAATACATATTATAATTTCAGACCCCCCCTAAATGTTGCTGTTAAGGCTTTCAGGGGGGCTCAGGTGTTAAACGGGGGGGTCGAGCTCCCCCGGACCCCCCCGTATTTCGCACACTGGGGGAAACTATTCTGCACCCGTGCAACTGTATGTTGGAGCCATACACTGTATATTGGTTGGAGCGTAAGAGAAAATCGACGGTGAGCATCAACCTCCAAAACCCTTTCGAGGGCTACAAGAAACGAAGTGAGTAGCCTACAAGATTGAAGCTGGTCAGATAACGAACGAGTAAATGAAAACAGAATGAGGTGGAGAAGTGTGTGTGTGTGTGTGTGGGGGGGGGTGTGTGTGTGGAGTGTGTGAGATTAAAATAGCCCAATTGCTTTTACAATAAATAAACATTGAATGTGTTTAATTGAATAGTAAAGGGGGTTAACGTTAGTGGCAGGTTGTGTGTGAGAGAGAATAAATAAGACAGCCCAATATTTAAAAAAAACGGTTATTCTTTTTCCCCGCATATTTAGCATATTTCGCAACTTTCCGCATATTTAGCAACTTCCCGCAATTTCACCGCATAAAATCACATAAAAACCCCGCATTTTTAATCGCATAATCAAGGATTTTAGCCTGCATAATCAAGGAATTTAGCCCGCATAATCAAGGATTTTTGCCCGCGTTTTTCTGGAGGGTCTACCTCTCCCTCAGCACAAATGCAATTCCAAAAATATGGAAGTCAGCTTTTGTCCTGCCTTTACTAAAAGGAGGGGAGGCAACTATTTTAAATAACTATAGGCCAATCTCTAAATGATCAGTTCTGGCTAAGGTTCTTAAACGCCTAGTTAGTGAACAAGTGAAGGTGTTTTTATGTACAAATAGCATCCTGTTTAAACATCAGTCAGGTTTCAGAAAGCAACATAGCACCATCACTGCAACAATGAAATTCATGAATGACATTACAAGTATTTTAGATAATAAGCAGAGTTGTGCAGCTCTATTTATTGACCCTTCCAAAGCGTTTGATACCGTCAATCATCGCATCTTAAAGCAGAGGCTACTCAGTATTGGCATATCCAGCCATGCAGTGGGGTGGTTTGTGAACTACCTCTCTGAAAGGTCCCAATGTGTTCACTTTGATGGGCTGTTTTCTGAGTTGTTAAACATTGCTAATGGTGTTCATCAAGGTTTTGTTTTAGGTCCTCTTTTATTCTCCATATATCAACAATTTAGCTGAAAATGTGAATGAAGCTACTTTACATTTCTATGCGGACGATACCGTTATGTACTGTGCAGGTCCCTCCATTAAGAAGGCTGGTGTTAAATTACAGGCTGTTTTCAAAATTATTCAGACTCAGCTCGCTGAGCTTAAGCTTCTTTTAAATGTTGATAAAACCAAGGTATTGCTATTTTCAAAAGCTAAAAAGACACCAGAGCCTGTTTTAGACATTGTTACTATGCAAGGACAAGTACTTGAAGTGGTTACCTGTTAGAAATACCTAGGTATCTGGCTTGAGGATTGTCTTACTTTTAAACTTCATGTCAATAACCCAGCTAGAAATCTTTGGTTCTAAAGACATTCTGAGAATGTTACAGTCATTGTTCTTGGAAGGTTTTCCGCGGGAAGTTTTTGTTTGGTTCCCAGAACGTTCTTCTGAAAGGTAGGATAACATTCTCTGAAAACATTCTTAAAATGTTTGGTGATAACTAGGGATGCACCGAATATTCGGCCACCGAAAAATATCGGCCGAAAATAGTTAAAAAGGCCCTTTCGTCTTTGCAGTTACACCCCCTCTAGAAATGTCAGCTGAGCACGTTTTACAAATCGCAATCCGCGGCTCTTTCTCTGATATTTTGAACTATCTCCAAGCAGCAGACATGTTGGCTGTGAACCAGCCGCGAGCATGGTCGCGCGCCGTGCTTGTCGCCGTTTTTTGATTACGTCATCACAACAACACGTTAGGTTACCAAACTTATAGGTGCATTTGTTGTTGTTGAAGGCCTGGTTACAGTCTTTATTTACACAATTTTGTTGTAGGCCTACTGGCCTAGATGTTTATGCAGTTTTAAAGCACCTTGGCTTTGGTCTGAATGCACTTTGTTGTAGTTATCCTACAGAGAAAAGAAAATGCACTTGACTTGGAATTAATGTACTGTATGCATTCAAAAGTGCTGAATAAATGTTTTATGGACCCATAATAGTGATTATTATTTAAGTTAAGTTTTGCCATAATCATGTCTTTTTCCATAATCAGGTAGCTGAACAACATTGGTAAAAAATGTATACATTATATATTTATATATATATATATATATATATATATATATATATATATTTCTATTAATCATTTTCAAACTTTCGGCATTCGGTTTTCGGCCAACTGTTTCCTATTTTCGGTATCGGTTTCGGCCAAGAATTTCCCATTCGGTGCACCCCTAGTAATAACGTTCTTCAAATGTTTTTGATAACATTGTTAGAATATTATGCCCTACTATAATTAAAACGTTTTCAGCGGGAGGTTTTATTTTGGTTTCCAGAATGTTCTTCTGAGAGGTAAGATAACGTTCTTTAAAAACATTCTTAAAATGTTTGGTGATAACCTTCCTAAAATGTTTTTGACAACATTGTTAGAACATTATGCCCTACTGTTCTTAAAATGTTTTCAGCAGAAGCTTTTATTTTGGTTCAGAGAATGTTCTTCTGAAAGGTAGGATAACGTTCTCTGAACACATTCTTAAAATGTTTTTGCTAACATTGTTAGAACATTATGCCCTACTGTTCTTAAAACATTTTCAGCTGCAAGTTAGATTTTCTATGTTGCCAGAATGTTATTATTTTAGAGAAGGATAGCATGGTTTATGTTAAACAAGTATGCAAATGTTCTGTGGTAACAATTTACTAAAATATGTTTACATTATTAGAACATAAAGACATAGTATTCGTGTAATTGTTCAACTCAAAATTCCTGGGTAAGTGGACTGACCACTGTGGTCATTAGGATGATTATGACAGTTTACTTAACTATTGGAATTGGACTATTAACACATGTAAAAGGATGACTCGGAATCAGCTGGTGAAAGTAACATTTGTTTATTAGAAAAGGGGAGCTGGGAGTGGAGGTTGGTTATGGCGGCAGTGGGAAATAGTAGTGATGGCAGTTTGACACTGAATCTTCGAACGGAGCTTCAACCCTGGATTTCCTATTCCATAGAAGCAGTGCTTCGAAGCTTGCTTCAAATCACGTGACATGTGACGTCCGAAGCAGCAACTGCTTCAAATCACGTGACATGTGACGTCCGAACCATCAACTGCTTCATTTCCTGAATGAATCAACTCACTGGTTCGCCGTCCAATCAGGTGATTCAATGCACTGCCTCGTCTCGATTCTGACAGGTGACAGGCTGAAACAGTTTCAAATTTGAGCGCTTCAACACTTTATAACCGCTCTAAACAATGTGCAATTTGTGGGTTGTTGTCGTACAGTAGTTTGCATTGTTGCTGTTGAGTTGTTGTTGGCATTGCATTTGAATTGGATCATTATAGAGCACGCCAGGAAGAAAAATAGGTCGTTCTGGCTCGTGAAACACTTCGAAATGTGGAGAAGTTGTGAACAAAAAGACAATGAGTAAGATAAAAACACTTCAATGGTTTAAGGAATTGATAGACCAGTGGATAGAGCCGGCGGCCAGGATGTGGCGATATCCTCCGCGCAGCTGGTTCAAAGCTCGGAATAGTTAAACTTGTAATCATTGCTTTTCAACTTTAATACTTTAATAACTGATAAAAGGCCCTCTCCGCCCAAAAAAATGTCAAGCACTCTCTAGTCTCTTCTCAATAACCCAATACACACTATTATCAATCTTTAAGTGCAAATAGAACATGATATTCAGTCTTAGTGTGTGTGTATCGAATATTTTTCAAGGCAAAGATACGTTAAACCCACTGCAGCCTTGCACTTCGCCAGGAGAGGTCACTGTAACTGAAGCTTCGAGAAATGAACCTATTTCCGACACAATTGTCCAAGTGGATCGACGCTTCATTCAAAGCTTCATTTTGCCATCACAAGGAAACAGTTGTTCCAGGGTGGGTATAGAGGCCTGGCTGGTCTTGGGAGTGTGGAAGGCCTTGGATTCCTCCTGGGAGAGACACACAAATGAGTGTGAGGCAAAAGCAGGCAAAGTTGTCAAAGAATATGCTGGTAAAAAGGTAGAGCGGCACGCAACAAACCGTTCACGGCAACAAACCGTTCACGGCAACAAACCGTTCACGGCAACAATCCGGCAGGGACTGAGTGCAGGCTGCAGGTTTTCATAGTGTGGCTGATGAGCAGGTTGCAGGTGTGGTTGATTGGAGATTGCTCCCAGCCGTGTAGAGCAGACCAGCAGGCAGGTGGGGGGGGATGCACTAACCTACTAACAGGGGTTTCAGGGACGGGCAGTGATAGTCGGTCCATTCTTCTATATGTCTGTCTTTGGTTTTCTAAGTGTTATTCGATCCATATGACAATAGAGATATGTGCATACACATTACAGTATGTCTTAGTTAACCTTAAACCTCAGAGGAACATTATTTGAAATATTCAGCATCCTCAAAAGGTTCTTTGAACATCAGATTAAAACGTTTCTTTAAAACATTATTAGAACCTCTAGGTAACGTTAGCCAAAGTTGTGAGAACATTCCCTGCTAGCTGGGCACTAGGATTATTTTTGATAATTTACTTCACTATTGGAATTTTACTATTAACACATGTAAAATGATGATAATACATCAATCTTAAAAAGTATTCAACATAATTACTTTTTTTCATTGATTTATTCATTGTGCAAACTCAGCAATTTCAGTTAACATAATATTAACATGACGCAGTTGAAAGCATCATTACAATGTTCAGTGCATGATAAACATAAAAACAAATGCTGCCTCACAAACGTTTCAAAGGAAAAACAATAAATGTTCATCGTTAATCTTGATCTATTCAGATGACGGACTGTGACAACAGCTCGGGGCTCCTCTCAGGTGCTGCTGCAATTTCCTTTGGCAGATGGACGGATGATCCGTCTTCAACCTGCATTATAAAAAAAATGTAAATTCAAATGAGAATCATTTCTGATTTAATAGAAGTTTTTTTTTTTTTTAAACAGCGGAAACTATTTATACGCATCCCTCACAAACCACACACAGCCATATAGCATTATCTAACAGTTATAAACTACATACGAGACACAACCTTTATAGTCAGAAAAAAAGTGTGCTTTTTTTCTGATATTTTACAAATATGATATTATGAATACTGTGGGCCTACATACTTTAGTGCAATTATAAGTGCATGTGAGTGAATATTGGCATGCAAATTCGTATTATACAAATGTATTCATTGTCTCAATGCGCTCATATGGCCATTATGCAAATGCACCAACTCGGCTGCTGGAGGAGAGTATCAACGTTAATCGGCGATATTCCTGGCGACTAAAAGTGGCTTTTGACATGAAAAAATACAAAAATAAACCTATTTGGTTTTCTGAATGTTATTCTATCAGTATGACAATAGAGACATGTGCATAATAGATATTTATGACATTTAACATCGTTTTCAAACAAATGCTTAACACTGACCTGAGTCCCTCTGTGGGGAGCATATTTTAATGTGTCTGCCACACAGTCTTCCGCAGTCTTATTTTGTATGTTGGGGTGGTTCTTGCTACAGGCCTCTAAAGATAAAGAAAGACAAAGACATAAAAAAGAATTGGAAAAGGCAACATTTTCTGAAGAAAATGTGTGTGCTTTCTTCAGCTTGAAAAGTTGAACGTATTTAAAGCAGTACTTGATGTAACTGAAGAAAGACTTTAACTTATTGAGGGAGTAGTTAAAGTTTGTGGAAGCAATCATTTTAAATACTTGAAGCAGCAGTGGAAATACCTCAAGCAGTAGCTGTATATAAAGCAATGCTTGAAGTAGCTGATTAAAATAATTATTTCAATGAATTAGTAGTTGTAGCGTAGTAGTTTGAATATTTGAAGATCAACCCATATATCTCTTAAAGTTCTATAATAACAATAAGATCTTTGTTGGGTCAAAAGATTGTTGTGAGATCACTAGAAACATTAAAAACAAACTTACGGACGATGACCGGATACATAGCCAGGTCCTCAAACAGCTTCTTCCCCTTGCGACCCTTTAAACTGTAGTCGGCCCACAGGCCATTTGTCCCAATTTGTCTCATAATCCTCCTCACTGTGTCACCTGGAGTTTTACCTCCCAAGAGACAAAGAAAATTAATCTGAAAAGAGAAAACAATACAGAAAATGTATGATCTTATAGGATAAGGCTCATATTACAGTGATTTTCTGTTCCCTCAGTGTTCCTTTTGTTCAACTAAGAGAAGGTCAAATTCATCTTTAATATTTTCTAACACCTTATCCTAACAGCAAATGTAGTGAGCGTGTTAACCAAAATAACTGAATGCGTCCATTATAATCAATGAGGTTGTCTGGACAGGTTGCAGGCGTAGCAAGCTATGTGACATCTTTCTCCGAAGCATCAGTGGATACTTGGAATTGTGTTGTTGTGTCGTCTCTTCCCTATTACTCACTAATTTTGGCTATTTCCCAAATCATAATAAAAAACAACCTCCCAGCAGCTTGCAATTCCATGCAGCCAGTACACGTGGATGCAATTGGGACAAGGTGTAAATAAGAATCAGGCAAGTAGTTGTATACCCAGCCCAGTAACACATATCTTGAAATCGAGTTAGCGGACACTTATGGCGTATCACATTAATTACACAAACACAAAACTCAAACTCAAAAGTTTACTTTTCGTGAAGGCCAAGTCATGAGGAACTCTTCGGCTCAGAGGGCAGAATTATAACTAGGTTTTAGTTTCTTTAACTTGTCTTTAATTATTTTGCTGACACAATTATTTAAACAGCAACTTGTAGGTTTTTTTTTTACTAGATTTATGCTTAACCTTGTCTGGAAATTACAATTAAAAAAGTTAATGCAGGATTTTATATGTTTTACAAGACATAAGGGCAGGAATTCAGAGGGAAAGGAACCGTTTTGAGCTCTGCTACTAAAAACTGCTTTTTTAAAAACGTCATACGTCAAACGCGTCATATTACATCACATGGGGGAGCATCTTTCTCGGACTCCTTCTCTGCCCCGTGGTAGTAGTTTGTAGTTGATTTGAGCGGTTGTGATTTAGTGAGCTGATATTTTTTCGGTCATTTGACATTGCATTTCACCATTTTTAATCATGGTGAGCTGGAGTGTGTGCAGGTTGCACAATTATAAGGTTGTGGTCCGTCATATGCATACAAATATACATTTTCAACCTCTTCTGTGTCAAAACTAGCATTGTGATTTGTGATCCATGTTTATTAATACGTTCATGTGACTTCACAGGCGGGTGGTCTTTTACAGATGTAGCACTTAATTTCAGACAGTTTGAAACGCGAGGGCCGTGATTGGGACGTTATTCATTTGTTTTAAAGCTCAATAAATAACAAAGAAGACCTTTGACCGGCACTTTTTATAATTTTGTCCAGAAGATTTAAACTTTAATACACGTTGACCTCTGCCCCATGGATGTATAATAAGAACTGGATACAGCGTGGGAGGCGGGGCCTCATTTATTCCTATGAGAGTTGCTTGGCCCATGATGATAAAAAGGCCCAACTTTTGAGAGAGCGAAACGTCACAGATTACCCGGCATGCCTGAGAAGTACCCGTATGTGCGCTCATAGCGCATGCGCAACTTTAACCAAAATGCAAAGAATTATTGCACTGTATATATATATGTATATTAATATATATATATATATATATATATATATATATATATATATATATATATATATATATATATATATATATATATACAGTGCAATAAGCTTCTTAGTGCAATAAGTAGCTACAGGGACGTTAATCTAACGTCGGTAATATTAATTTTATTTAATACAACATTTACGGTACAAGATTTAATCATACAACCCATGTAGTATAATATTTTAGAAATGAGGAATTACAGCAAACATGTGCAATATATCCATTATTACAGCTCCGTGGGATGGCAATGAGACAATATGGGTCCGTTGTTATTGTGCATCCATGGGTAAAGATAAACGCATGTAGTGCTGAACCTGCTGAACACGTAACATGAACGTGCCGGGCGGCGCGGTCCCGTGGGTTAGATGCGCGTTCATAATGCAGAGGGATATAACTCTCAGAATAACGTTATTGGCACATTTTTACAACTTGAGGAACTAATGTTTTTTATCAGGGCTATACAAGTGTTCATACTGGGTGGTTTATTTAGTTTAAAAAAAATTATCCAACGATTTACAAACCATTCTTTCCCCGTGGGAAAAATGGGAAAAAGTGTTTCCGGGCCCAGCAACCTAAAGGAAGTGTAGTACCGCCGTTTGGCCACGACGAATATTCTACTCAGAGTCCGGCGCACTTCCTTGGGGCTTGCTCGGCCCCCACCGCGGAGAATAAACAGAACCATGACAACCATGCTTCTTCGCTAATTTTATGCCACTGGTCCGTGGTCAGGCCTGGGAAGCGACGGGAGACGCTGGACTCAAGTGTCTGCCTCACATTGAGGGGAAGGGGCATTTCCCCTTTGCTCCCGCTCCAGTTTGTGATTCTGACCATGTTCTCATAGGTTTCAAATGGCAACATGGCCATGAACATATCCCGCTATTAGAATGCAATTTTTAAAAACATAGGGTGCTACATAACACACTTTCAGGAAAAGTCACGGACTGGGAAACTTTAATATTTTATTGAAAAAAGTTACATTGCACACACATCACATCACACAAATTGACCCGATTGGCGGTTCTAGTGTTAAATAAACTCACTAATTAATGAAACCAGTTCAATACGCATTATTCTTATCATTCTTTATGAGCGCAGAAAGTCTTAAAATCAGACGGCAGGCAGTTACAGGTGTGTGTGTGTGTGTGTGTGTGTGTGTGTGTGTGCGTGTGAGCCTTATGTGCCCATCCCCCCATGTGAATCACACATAGCTCTGATCACCTATGATAAATGGGCCACACCTAATCGCTGGCTATTCAGCCACAGAGCTCCCTCTATGCAAATCAAATTGTAGACGGTGTGAAAGCAGTGAGGCCTGTGAAGACACCATTGCAGTATTCGAGTCTACTGAAGATACAAGTTTAAAATCAGACCTGTTTTTTAAAGGAAATCTGACGGCAGGCAGTTAGCTGTGATCACCTATAAGGCTTGAAGTTACTTCAGATGCTGAAATATTTTAATTTTTCAAGTATAAACATACAGTATACAACAGATATACATGCATACAAATTATAACATCACATTTGTGTTATTAATTTGACAAATAGGACAGAGGGTGCAGCACAAACAGTACGAAACAAATAGAGAGCTTTCTGAACATCAGCAGGAGAGGACTCTTTCAAGACACTAGTAAATACTGAAATGAACATTAAATGTCCTCTTAAAATGCAAGTTTCTTCGTGAAACTTCCAACATAAATGAAATTCTCACTAACCTAAAACCTTTTTTTTTTTTTAAAACATGTCACTGTAGAGACACAAAATACTTGAACATACAAATGAACAACACCAAATTGAGCTCACTTTCTACACTCTTTGATGATCTACCTCCTACCTAGTTTGTTTTTTAGTCCATGTATTTTGGCAGAGGCTTGGTCTGGCTGTATCTTCATAACAACCCTCTGGATAAACTCAAATGAATATTTCATTTCCAGAGTATACTGAAGATTGAAGGAATATATTAGTCCAAGAAGCATCGCAAAGCCACATCTTTCAGGTTGTGGAGCACAATTGTCTCCTCGGCCAAAACTGCCACATTGAGGATCTGCTGAGGAAAGGCATCCCATTCACCTTCGTAGCCTATGAGTAGACCAACTTGCATCACCTTCATGGCTTCCTCGAGAGTGTCTCCATGAGCCTTAAAAAAGGAGAAATAAAAGTGAGCTCAGTGTACTACAAGTACTTTTTCTCTACAAAGCTAATTAAGAGGCTTCTGCTATAAACATAGAAGCTAAAATCTACAGTTCACAGTGTAAAAGTGCAATGTGATGGAACATCATTTCAACTGCCTCTCTTTTCACAGTTTGAGCTTTATATTTATTTATATTATTTAATAGTTACGTTTTCTGCCGGTTTTTGTTTATATTAAATGTATCATTCTTTATTGCAATTATTTTAGTTAAATTAAGGTAATTGTAAACATTACTTTTGAAGGAAACTTTGGGCACAGGGTGATTTGGGTTGATTTATGTTAAAATGTACAATTACATAAAGTAATTCAAGACAGTTATGATCTTACATCACACATCCTGATGACATTTTCCTGATTTTTGCCAGACATGTAGTGTGATAGTCCCAAGAGAGCAGCAGTCCTCCTCCTCTTATTTGTGTCCTGCAGGACAACAAATGCAGTGGGATATAAACATTTGTAGCAAACAAATGGTGGCGAAATTATGGTCATCAGCATCTCCACTTACATCTTTCTCAAGGCAGTCCAAAAGGCCTTTTAGTGCCAGCTTCTTTCCAGTCCTGGACCTTTGTAGACCTCCAGCAATGCCAGGCCATCAAGTCCATCCAGAAACGATGAAAGCAGGTCCGTAGTGACAATTCTCTGGAACTCTGCCTGAATCTGAGGAGACACAGACATATAGAAAATATTATACCAACAGTCTGCAACTGTGCATGTTGCCTTCTCATTGTAACTGGAAAACCTGCACAACTTACAAGTCCACTTCATCCAGTTGCAGCAAAACGGAAATCTTTGAAAATCTTTCTGTAATAGAGAACACACATTTAGGTACATTATGAAGCAGGCATTAATAAAGTAATAAGAACTGAGAACATGACAAAGAATAAGATGCACACAATTACAACAGTCACGTTGCCCATAAACTACAAGCCTTGGCTTTCACAATTACAATATTATCCCTGAATTCATATGATAAAGACTTAAACAGTACTTCATTTAAATAAATAAACAACTTGAAATGTTCATCTTTGATTGATGAGGCATATTCAATCTAATACATTCATGGGATGCATGTAATAATAACAGGGAAAGGTTAGTGTGCATCCACATAGAGCATTTTTGTGTCTACGTGCATGCAAAATATATCAATGAAAAAACTATTATTCGTTTTAACAAAACTTAAAAGAAATTGTACAATGGTTGTAATTGTTGATTATTTGCTTGCAGTTATTTTCCATAGACTATTCAGTGGATTATTATAGTTTTTTTAGTAATAACTTGACTACCTCTGAAAGCAGAAGTTTAGGAAAAATTATTGTTCATGTATAAATATTATTTATTTTTATTATAATATAAATATCTAACAATTACAACCATTGCACATCTTATTTATTATTGTGGGTGAACAGTAACCTTTCCCTGTGTTATAATTACATACATCCCATTAATTCATTAGATTAAATAACAATAATCTCATCAATCAAAGATCAACATTTTTAAGTGCCTTGAGCACCGACTGTTCCCGCTGTTAGAAACGGCTGATATTAAGAAACTTCAGTGCGCAAGTCACAGAACGAAATGCATTGTGGGACATGTAGTTTATGGGCACCATAGTTCAATAAAATAAACTAAATATATTTATTTCTTTTCTATAAAATATTTTCTAAAAAGCAGAAATACACATTTGTCTCCATTTCAAGAGTGGAACATAGCATTTGTACACAATATAAATGCTATTTGTGAACACAGTTAGCATTTTACTCGTTCAATGGCGCGAGGCACCCCCTCTGTATCTGGGCAGGTTTAGCGTGAGCTGAACCAGAAAAACGTTGCAAGGATAGAATCACTTTAACACTTGCTCGGCCTTAACAAAAAACAATCTTCAAGTCCCCTATACTTATCCACAAATAACATCCATTTCAAAGCCATGGCGGGGGCTAACAAGCTACAATTCTTAGCCGAACAGAGAGCCAGGACACGGCTAATTACTGGCAGGAACACACACAACCTCACCGAAACACGTTAATTTAGCTTAAATATTTAGCCGAACAGAGCCAAGACACGGCTAATTACTGGAACGAACAAACAAAACCTCTCTAAATTAAGCTACAAATATAGGCAGTTACCATTTAAACCTTTTAAAAATTCATAAGCATCATACATAAGAGTAAGAATACTTGAAACTTATTTATTTAATAAAGGTTTAGATAATCATAATCCTGTAAAGTTAGCTTGGTTAACCGATATTTTCATAACACTGCCCTGAAATAAAAACTCTTTTATAAACATTCAAACACCAATTAGGTGTGAATTTAACTCCATTTAGCTACTTTTCGTTTTGCCTGAAACCATTAAATATGCAACCACTCACCTGACTTTGCCTGTCCATCAGTGCATGGGCACGGGAAGGGGGGTGCTGAGGGCGCTGCAGCACCCCTTAGTGGCAGGCAGGGGGTGCGTAGCTCTCCTGTCTGAATTATTATTTGACGGTTATTGCTGCTCCCGCTGTGCATAATCTGTGTAATATGGAGCCAATAAATTCCACATTGTTGGTAAAATAATATTTTGGCCTGCCCCGAATGTTTTTTCTGTAGCCCCGGACAATTCTACCTCAATAATATAATACATTAACCGTGCTTTACGTGAACCTCATCAAGACACTAGAAAGGACGGCAGGACTGTTATTTCCGGTGTTCAGTGAATGCAACAGAGGCAAGACACCAGACCAATCAGAGAGTTGCATGGAAAGAAAAGTGTGCTTGTGTCATTCAAGCTCGCGGCTCTGTGTGTGTGCGTAAATAGCGTATTTAGTGTGTGTGTGAGAGAGGGGGAGAGAGAGAGGGACCGGTGCCAGCACCAGGGACCGTGTTGTTAGCATCTAGTTAGCTAGCTGCACTAACGGACATACGGAGCTGTTTGTTCCACAACAAGCTGGAGGAGAGCTCTCCTCTCAGACTGAGAGGCTCAGTGTTTAGATCAGGGGTCGGCAACCTTTTTGATATGAAGTGCCATTTAAAAAAACAAATTTTATCAGCGTGCCAACGATCGATCGAAAATTATCAAAGTGGGGGGGGGGGGGTTGAGGAGCTTGACGCTCGTCAACTATCAGCAGGAGGGCGGGGGAGCCTCGCTGCGTCCCTTTAAGAGAGAGAGAGAGGGGTGTGGCTTGTGCATGTGTGTGTGTGGATGGTACAGCGACAGTGTGGGAACGTGTGTATTTTTCTGGAAGTGAAACGAGGAAGCAGAAAAACAGAGGTCTGTGATGTATTTTGTGAAGCAGA
Source organism: Notothenia rossii (assembly GCF_949606895.1). NCBI lineage: Eukaryota > Metazoa > Chordata > Actinopteri > Perciformes > Nototheniidae > Notothenia > Notothenia rossii. The sequence goes on along the minus strand of NC_136910.1, from coordinate 28,679,124 downwards.
AGAACAGCTAAATAAATGCAATGGCCTCCCAAGAAGAGCTCGCCTCTCTCCAGGCATTTAAGCTAAAGTGAGTTATTGAACCTGAAGCTTGTTGCTGCTGCCCTCCTCGACTACGGTCTGGGAGCCGACAGGAAAGTTCAACACACAGATGGCCAGTCCGCCCCTTTGTAGCATATTATTTCGATGAGAAATGAGCTGATCGCCACTGGACTTTAAACTAAATACACTCACGCAAAAACTGCGGCATTTGTACAGCTCCTTATGGGTACTGCAATTAGAGAAGTGCTATCCTCCGTGGTGAAACGATCAGCACTGCACCGCGGAGGAAAGCGGCAGAAAGTCACCTGGAGATAAAGAGAGCGGGGCTGCGTTGCGTGCATGGCTTCCTTCTGCAGGCAACGGGGAGACGCGCTCTGGCGGCGGTCTCGTTCAGGATCCGAAAATACAATTTAAATATTTTGCACACTTATTCCACTTATTCCTAGTTTGCCACTGGTTACGGTGCCGCGTGCCAATGCTGGCACGCGTGCCAGGGGTTGCCGACCCCTGGTTTAGATAGTTAACTTTAGTCTAAGTTATCTCAGTGGGTCTCAAACGGTTTGGTCAAAAATTATTCAAAAGATTATTTCCGCGGCACACCTTCATATTATCATTATAGTTATAAAAAAAATAAGAGAATAAAGGAAAAACAGTTATGAAATACTATATGGCAGTAAAACAAGAATACAGTTTGAAAGGGGAGTGATTTGTAAAATATCCATAAAGAAAAAGAACATCTGCTTACAGTTGTGTTTCATCTGGGTGTTGAGAGATGTATCCATAGATCTCTTAATGTTGCTCTCAAAGTGGACCAGATTAATGCTTTTAACTTCAATATTTAAAAAAAGGAAGTTCTTCTTTTGATAATGGTGAATCAAACTCTGTGGTTCACTTGCTGTATATCGTAAACAAAAAAAAAAATACTTGTGTCCCTGTTAAATGCATTCAATTAATGAAAACAACTATGAGACCGGGACTATTTTCACCGGGCAGGAATATGTCAACACTACTGCCATGTTAAGAGGCCATGGAAAGTTTCAGAACATTATTACTCATCACAACTCACTGTTCAGTCAAATTGACTTCATAGAATGTAGAGCTCATTGAACTGGCTTACAGAGCTGAGTTGAAATAATAACAACTTATGAAATTAAGTAGAAATTGCATAAATTGATATGTTAAGTGAAAGTAACTTAAAGACAAAAGTTTCAACAACTTAATGATCAAATCCTTTTTTACAGCGGCTCCATAATATAACTGGCAAAAATGTAAGAATGTCATGCATCGGCCTACAGTGGGAAAATGGTTTAATCTGTTGGAATAGAGTATAAATATCAAATATCACTACTTTTCTTCTAAATGAAATGCTGACATTACAAAATGCATGGTTTAATGTAATGTAAACATTTACATTATTATTATGATTATTTAATATTTAAAGACTATATTTTCAAACGCTCTTCAAAGCAGTTTCTGTCAACTACGAAAGGCAACATCATTTCTGTATTTCTGAATGAAGCGCCGTCTCCTGGTTAAAACCTGAAATTGAAAATCTGGCAACGCCCTCTTGGAAAATAGTGGGAGGGCTTAACATTCCTCTATACTGGTTTTAGGCAGGTCGTAGGCAGGAAGCTGTAAACTGGAGTCTGAAATGAAGTGCTACATCTGTATATGGAAGTAAAAATGTCTTACAAAAACAACACCAGATGTCACTGTAGTGTATACTTATGTCTATTTTTTGGGAAATCTAGTGTTTAAATCATTTTCCTACACATTTATTCACTGGGGTCTCTAACCTGCAAGTTGCTCTTTAAACAATATCTTTTGTTTGTATGGCATTCAAAAAGAAAATGTGCTTAAAATAATGACAGAACTAAAATAATGAGATGTGGTAAATGTCAATTTGCCTCATTTCTGAATGTTTAATTTACTGTAAATAATTTGAGTTACATCATTATCTTACCTTTTTGTAGCACAAGTTGCTTTGTAGTCCTGTCCATGTGGTAGAAACATAGACTGTGTATATTAATGGACGTAGTGTCCGTGACGTCACCCTGACGTAGCATCTACGTCAGAGTCTAATCCCGCCTGCTCCAAATAAGGGCAAAGAGGCGGAGCCGAGGCGGGACCTGCTGCCTTCAAACTGGAAGTAAACAGAGCTAGCTCAGGCTAAGAAGCTAAGCTAACATGAAATACATGCATAACAAGTTACTGCTAACAGTGTAGTTCCCCTATATAAACGTTACATTCATAATCAAATGAGACAATCTGCAAGAGAATTAGCTATATTTTGTTATTCTTAATGCTTATCATTCACACGTTAAGAAAAGACGGACTCCACCGCCCGGACCTAACGGAGCCGCAGTGGGCTAGCTCCGGGACGCCGGCTGGAGCTAGCCCCCTGCGGCTCCGTTAGCTCCAGCGGCCACCACTGGGATAATTGGGTCCCCTATTGACATTTTGCTCCCGTTTATTATGGGCATCATAGCCATAGACTATAAAAGTCTTATCCAAGGCTGAATCATAAACTAAAATGTATATGTATGTATAAAAGGTTACATCCTTAGCTGGCTAATAAGTAACAAGCTAAGCTACCAAGCACACAAACACCTGTGAACGGGACATGTATAATATTATCTTTTTAGACTTCTTGGAAGTTCTGTTAGTACATTCAAGCACACAGCACAACATTTTAATTGTCTGGTATTTGTAACAATATTCCCTAAAAGGCACAATCACCATGAACACGGCCAAAGCTAAAGGGTCAAGTACAGTAACTACAACTAACTAACGTTGTAGCCTCTATGGTTGTAGCCTAGCAGAGTGGACAAGTTGATGTTAGCTGACAGTTAGGCATGTACATGTCCATCAAAGTGACCACGCCCTAATTTATGCAAAAGCTTTAAGGCTTAATATGAATTAAACAGATGAGTTGAGAAAAAATTCACCCCCCCAATCCATATTCATGAAGGGGGGAACTAACTATACAGAGAATATGGAATATGGTTTTTTAACCACGATGTAAACATGTTTAATTCTGCTCTAAAGTTGGGCATTTTAACATTGGGGTCGATGGAAATTGCTCCCTTCTGCAGACTGCTCCTACTGGCCACTAGATGAACTGTAGTTTGAGGCACTTCCGCATTGGCGTCCCGGCTCTTCCCCAGAGTTTGCCGCTTGGGTAGAAATGAATTCTCCTCTGGTGTGGGCGGGACATAATTGTGCTCTCTCTCTATGATATGGTGTATGAGATTGACACATCAGTGGAACCAATGACAGCGCTCCAACTACCCTTCGCCCTTAAACCCATTAAAACTGACCAAAATTCCGACATTTTCCATCTTAATTTCACTAAAGTCTATATGTATATATACACACTACCAGTCAAAGGTTTGGACACACCTTCTCATTCAATGGTTTGTGTTTATTGAAAAGTTGTTCTACGTTGTAGATTAATTCTGAAGACATCAACACTATGAAAGAATACATAGGAATTATCTAGTTAACAAAAAAAGTGTAAACAAATCCAGAATATGATTTTTATTTTAGATTCTTTAGAGTAGCCCCCTTTTGCCTTGATGACAGCTTTGCACACTCTTGGCTCCTCTCATCAGCTTCATGAAGTCGTCACCTGGAATGGTTTTCAAGTAACAGGTCCCTTTCCTTCTGAATGTGTTTGAGAACATCAGTTGTTTTGTGCAGAGGTAGGGTTAGTGCACAGTGGAAAGCCCTATTTGACTACTGTTGTAGTGTTAATATTTCGCATCACGTTCAAGGTTCAAGGTATTCATTTTTGCCATACGAACAATACAGTGTAGTATGACAATGAAAATCTTAGGCCACAGGCTCCTCCAACAATGCAACACAATAATACAGATAAACAGAAAAACATAGTGCAAGTAAATAGTAAATACAAAAATAAATAGTTTAAAAAAGTGAAATAGTGAAATAGTGCAATAACAGTCTATACGGAAGTTATTAGAATATGATATATTAGATAAATAGATACATAATTTCTAAGTAGCAGCAAGATGGATGTATGGATGTTGTCACATGAACATTTATAAAAATGAATAAACCTCCTGAAAATATTTTCAGAATGTTGCTTGGAGAATGTTCTTCATTTGTTATCATGTAACATTGAGGGAAAGTTCTATAAAAGAACATTTTAAATGTGTTACCCCAATAACGTCCAAAACACATCCTTAGAATGTTGCAGGCAAAACGTTCCACCTTTGTTAACATATCACATTAAAGGAACATTTTATAAAACACTTTCTGTCATCTCAGGCGTCATAACATCCTGAAAATATTTTCAGAATGTTGCTTGGAGAATGTTCTTTATTTGTTTTAATGTAACATTGAGGGACCGTTTTATAAAGAAAATATTTAATGTGTTACCCAACAACGTCCAAAACACATCCTTAGAATGTTGCAGGCAAAACGTTCCACCTTTGCTGACTTATCACATTAAAGGAACATTTTATAAAACACTTTGTGATCTCAGGCCTCAATAACATCCTGAAAGCATTTTCAGAATATTGCTTGGAGAATGTTCTTCATTTGTTATCATGTAACATTGAGGGAACGTTTTATAAAGAACATATTTAATGTGTTACCCAACAATGTCCAAAACATATCCTTAGAATGTTGCAGGCAAAACGTTCCACCTTTGTTAACATATCACATTGAAGGAACATTTTATAAAAAAACTTTCTGTCATCTCAGGCCTCAATAACATCCTCAAAACATCCTCTGAATGTTGCAGTTAAAACGTTATGTCTTAGTTAACCTTAAGCCTTATAGGAACATTATTTGGAAAAATAAACATCCTAAAAAGGTTGTTTGAACATCAGATCAAAACGTTTCTTTAAAACCTTATTAGAACCAATAGGTAACGTTAGCCAAAGTTGTGAGAACGTTCCCCGCTAGCTGGGAACCTGCTTAAAAAGCTGAGGTTTAGACAAGGTTTCTTTTTTAGAAACAAGTCCTGTTTCTCGCTTGAGGCCAGGAAAAGGCTAGTCACTGTGACCTTTTTACCTGTGTACCTATGGTGATTTGTTGTATATGAATGCACCTGCCCATTGCCTGAACAAGTTACATGCCGCCTATCACAGCGCACTGAGATTTGTCACAAATTGTAAAGCACTTACTCATCACTGTACCCTGTATGCCAAGGCAGGTTTGCAATCACTTACTGTAAAGAGGCTCAGTCTTTGGTACACGTTTATTTATAAAGCTTTGTTGGGTAAACTCCCGTTTTATATCTGCTCTCTGATAACACATAGAGTTGCAAGCAGCTATTGTCTGAGATCGCATGATGTACTATTGTTAGATGTGCCAAGAGCAAGGACTGTCTTAGGTAAGACAGCTTTTATGTGCACAGCTCCACTTGCTTGGAACAATCTTCAGCAAGAATTGAAACTGAGCAATCTCATTCCTCTGCATGTTTTTAAAGCTAGGCTAAATGAAATGCTCGTTGATACTATGGGCACTTGTACAGATGTAGCACTTCATTTCAGACTCCAGCTTACAGCTTCCTGCCTACGACCTGCCAAAGACCAGTATAGAGGAATGTTAAGCCCTCCCACTATTTTCCAAAAGGGCGTTGCCAGATCTTCAATTTCAGGTTTTAACCAGGAGATGGCGCTTCATTCACAAATACAGAAAAACAAGTTTCATGGACTTTCAGTTGTGTTTTGAAAAGCATTTGAACACATCCATATTTTAGATCAACTAAAGTATATCTAATCTTGTAATATATAGTCTTTATATATTAAATAATCATAATTATAATGTAAATGTTTACATTACACTTCTTTATTTGTTATGCTCATACTTTAAACTTTTCAATCGTTTGCTTTAATATGCAGTATATTTTTTGTATATTTTTGTGTTTGCTTCCTCCTGCTCCCTTTCGGACACATACTGTATGATTTATTATTATTATTAATATGAAGATATTATTAAGATAAGATAAGATGTTACTTTATTGATTGAACATTTTAGTTTAGAATGTGCTGTCCCACGGTAATTCAGAAGGCTCACTGGTCACATTCCGACCATTATTTAAAACAATAGGTGCTTTCAAACCGTCTACAGTTTGATTTGTATAGAGGGAGCTCTGTCAGTTTTCGAATTACCCATTTGCTTTCGGGGAGCCCTATTTTTCAGAGCACATCCTGCTACTAAATATGTCACACGCACGCTCTGTTGACTGGCGCAGCAGCGCGGATGCGATCAATTGCTATAAAAACACTCTTCTACTAATACAGACGGTGTCACTATGCCGGCGGATGTGACCGTTGTTGAAGCCTCTTCAGGCTCCGCATCGGCAGGCCTCTCCCTCGGTGTGGAGCTGTCAAGCTCGACCCTAACGCCGCTTACAGCCGGCCAACTAAAAGTTGTTTTCCGTTCACGTTGTCATTTTTAGACTCCTTCGCTTCTTTGCTTGTGAATCCAAAAGCTGTGACGCTTGGCTGTTTTCGTTTTGCCATATTTTTTATTACAAAGCCAGAATTAAAAAAATATCAATATGAACATTTCAAATACCGCGCCGGCATCACCGCCATAACCATAAGTAAGAATGCAGCGCTGCGACGTACAGATGGCAACAGCCAGACATATTCACAAATATAAAACAAATATTCAGAAACTGTAATGAACAATAACTATTATTTATTTCAAGAACTATTATTTACGTTATATGCACGATTGTTTTGGGCTCCCCCTATTTATCTCAAAGTCAGCCTTCAGGGGAGCTCCCTCCCTCTTCGGGGGAGCCAAGCTCCCCCTAGCTCCCCCCCATTTCGAACAGTGTCTGTGGCTGAATGGCCAGCGATTAGGTGCGGCGCATTTATCATAGGTGATCAGAGCTAACTGCCTGCCGTCAGATTTCATTTAAAAAACAGATCTGATTTTAAGACTATTTCTGCTCTCATAAAGAATGATAAGAATAAGAATAATGCGTATTGAACTGGTTTCATTAATTAGTGAGTTTATTCAACACTAGAACCGCCAATCGGGTCAATTTGTGTGATGTGTGTTGTGTGTGTGCAATGTAACTTTTTTTCAATAAAATATTAAAGTCTCCCAGTCCGTGACTTTTCCTGAAAGTGTGTTATGTAGCACCCTATGTTGTTAAAAATTGCATTCTAATAGCGGGATTTGACGGGTTTAGGTAGGCCTATACAAAAACGAATTTAGCAGTTGAACATAAACGTCAACTAACTGAGGGGCACTTGCAATGACAGTGTTGTGTCTAACTGTAAGCTTGTCACTCAGAGTAACCTACCGTTAATTTAGCTGCTGGAGAAGAAAGATCAAGGGGGGAGGGGGGGAGAGAGCTGTGGTGGGCCATTAGTTGTGTAAATACACAGCTGAGAGCTGCCGTTTCATTCAGACTGTTTAAAAAACGGTAACAACGGACAATGTTTCTTAGCGGATGCATGTACATTTAAATCAATACATACAACTATTTTTTAAATCAATACATACAACTATTTTTTAAATCAATAAAAACATTTTCTAAATACAAAAGCATTTAAATTAATATTGGGAGTCATGTCGTTACTTTGTTGAGAATGTGGCCGTGTAATAAGCGGGATAATTTTCAGCGACTTGTTCCTTATGGGGAAAATAACACCCGTCATGTGTGTGGAGAGGTGTGTGTGGTTAAAACACTTTCATGAAGTGAAGGAATTTCCTTCTATAAAACAGCTGTGGGCAGCAGTGAGTGTCACGGACATGAATTCATAGATCAAGGCAGACTGGTGCACACACTCTCCTGTCCTGCCAGGCGACACGCCCGTTCTAAGCCGTGACCCTCACTCCTCACATCCAAAGCATCCCCAAAAAGTGTATTATGTTGTTACATCTCAGATGTTATGTTTCCGTTGTGCTCTGTCTATGTTCAGTGATGCAAACGTGTCACCTTTCGGCGAAATTCGCCATTTTGAATCCAAAATAAGTTGTTTGTGTGATTCATGTACATCTGCAATAAAAATATTTTTGGTGTATGGGGGGGTCTGGGACCCGGTGTAATCTGCGGCCGTGAGCTGTTATGTGCCATCATGACACGCATGGTGTTCTTTTTTTATATATTATAATGAAGTACGAGCTGTGTGCTCGAGTCTTCCTGCCTGTCGGCTCTGCTCATGGATGTATAATAAGGCTCTGCTGCTCCGAGATGATGGTCTAGCTTCAGCAGCTACATTACCTACGGGTGCGTTTGTTAATATTAACTGTGCGTCCGGAGTCACTGTGGCACAGACTGGACCGCTGGTGAACAGCTGTTAGAACGGGCCGTTCAGGTGTTCAGAGCAGAGCTCCCTGTCGGAGCGGCAGAGCGTGATGTGAACTGAAAAGTTTTTCTGTGGCAATATTATTTAAGGAATCGTTGAGCTAGCTAGCTAGCATACATTGTCACTATCTGCTAACGTTAGCTTTAGCCTTCTATTTCTAATAATTGTTTTCATAGGCTATAAACAGAGGTGGTATAAGTATACAGAGGCGCGGGAAGGTATTTTGAGTGGGGGTGCTGAGGTGCTGGACTCCAGTGAACACTATTACGGGCACTAGCCTATAGAGCACGCACAAAAAGACTCCCCACACGCAAACACACAGTAAACACGCGACTGTTACAATGAAGGCTCGATAATCAGCTCACGGCATATAGGCAGGGGTAAAGTGCTATTTTTTACGAGAGGGGAGCGGACCTCACCTCCTCTAGGGCGGTCCAGGGGCATGCTCCCCCGGGAAGATTTTTTTTAAATATTGAAGTTAAAAGCATCAATCTGGTGCACTTTGAGAGCAACATTAAGAGATCTATGGATACATCTCTCAACAACAAGATGAAACACAACTGTAATCAGATGTTTTTTTTCTTTATGGATATTTTACAAATCACTCCCCTTTCAAACTGTATTCTTGTTTTACTGCTATATAGTATTTCATAACTGTTTTTCCTTTATTCTCTTATTTTTTTTATAACTATAATGATCATATGAAGGTGTGCCGCGGAAATAATCTTTTGAATAATTTTTGACCAAACCGTTTGAGACCCACTGAGATAACTTAGACTAAAGTTAACTATCTAAACACTCAGAGAGTCCTTTAGCTCACCTGAGCCTCTCAGTCTGAGAGGAGAGCTCTCCTCCAGCTTGTTGTGGAACAAACAGCTCCGTATGTCCGTTAGTGCAGCTAGCTAACCAGATGCTAACAACACGGTCCCTGCTGCTGGCACTGGTCCCTCTCTCTCTCCCCCTCTCTCACACACAGTAAATGCGCTATTTCTGCACACACAGAGCCGCGAGCTTGAATGACACAAGCACACTTTTATTTCCATGCAACTCTCTGATTGGTCTGGTGTCTTGCCTCTGTTGCATTCACTGAATACGGGAAATTACAGTCCTGCCGTCCTTTCTAGTGTCTTGATGAGGTTCACGTAAAGCACGGTTAATGTATTATATTATTGAGGTAGAATTGTCCGGGGCTACAGAAAAAACATTCGGGGCAGGCCAAAATATTATTTTACCAACAATGTGGAATTTATTGGCTACATATTACACAGATTATGCACAGCGGGAGCAGCAATAACCGTCAAATAATAATTCAGACAGGGGAGCTCCGCACCCCCTGCCTGCCGCTAGGGCGTGCTGCAGCGCCCTCAGCACCTCCCTTCCCGCGCCCATGTAAGTATATATATATATTGTACTTGAGTAAAAGTAGAAGTACTCAGATCTTGTACTTGAGTAAAAGTAGAAGTACTCAGGTCTTGTACTTGAGTAAAAGTAGAAGTACCCAGATCTTGTACTTGAGTAAAAGTAGAAGCACACAGATCTTGTACTAAAGTAAAAGTAGAAGTACTCAAATCTTGTACTTGAGTAAAAGTAGAAGCACTCAGGTCTTGTACTTGAGTAAAAGTAGAAGCACACAGATCTTGTACTAGAGTAAAAGTAGAAGTACTCAGGTCTTGTACTTGAGTAAAAGTAGAAGTACTCAGATCTTGTACTTGACTAAAAGTAATAGTCCCAGAGTGTAGGAATACTCTGTTACAGTAAAAGTCCTGCATTCAAAATGTTCCTCAAGTAAAAGGAGAAAAGTATTATCATCAAAATATAGTGAAAGTAGCGACAGTAAAATTAGTCATTGTGCAGATTGGTCCATTTCAGAATAATAGATATGATATGTTTTATAATGATTGATCATGAAAGTGTTCTCAAAGCTGGTAAAGGTGCAGCTAGTTTGAATGACTTTGTATACTGCAGGGTAGCTTGTGGATTTACTCCAGGTGGAACTAAAGTCGGAATTAACACTTGATTATATTTCAAATCATTCATCCACATCTGTAAAGTAACTAAAGGTATTACATACATGGAGTGGAGGAAAAGTACAGCATGTACCTCTGAACTGTAGTGGAGTTGCAGAACAAAGTAGCAAAACATTGAAATACTTAAATAAAGTACAAGTATCTCAAAATTGTGCCCATGTGGCTATAAAGATAAAAAGACTTAAGCCTTGCACAGAGGCATGAAAATACATTTTCAAAATGCTCAACAGTGCTGCCAAAATTATAAACTGACTGCTACACAATTTAAAATAAATGCTTTTATATATTTCTATTAGATGTGACTATTTGGCGTTTCTGTTACTATTAACACTGCTGCTTTAGTTGTTCTGACTGCTAAAATCCTCTGTTATTCCGTGGGGTGGGGGAGCCGGGGGCTCGGATCCTTGTCACCTTTTTCATACCTGATGAGTTTGCATCCCTGTATGTTAAAAAGCCTCAGTCACCTTAATTAATGTAATAAAAACATCTCAGGTCAGTAACACTCAAAGCTAAATGTGCAATACCGTGTTCAGCTATGTTACTATTTATAATGTTATTGTTGTTACATATTGGAATGATTTCTTAACTTACAGTAGGCTATTTTTTACAATGTGTGTTGGAAGGATTTATTAAATTACAATGAATATTGTCATTGTTGAAGGCTTTTAGAGAAGGGTGAACTATAAGCCTGAATTACATAACATTTTATACCTAAAAACATAAAAGCCACAATAAATAAATCACAATTTTTCTAGTTATTTTTACCTCCCGTATTGCTTTCAACCCACCAGCTTTTATGGTGTTGTTACGTCACTAACTGTAAGCTTGTCACATACAGTCTATGGTCACTCAGAGTAACCTACTGTTAATTTAGCTGCTGGAGAAGAAAGATCAGGGGGGGAAGGGGGGAGAGAGCTGTGGTTGATGGGCCATTAGTTGTGTAAATACACAGCTGAGAGCTGCCGTTTCATTCAGACTGTCTAAAAAACGGTAACAACGGACTATTTTTCTTAGCAGATGCATGTCAATTTAAATCAATACATACAAGTATTTTTTAAATCAATAAAAACATTTTCTAAATCCGTAAAAGCATTTCAATTAATATTGGGAGTCATGTCGTTACTTTGTTGAGAATGTGGCCATGTAATAAGCGGGATAATTTGCAGCGACTTGTTCCATATGGGGAAAATAACACCCTTCATCCAGATGAGGATCCCTCCGCTACGCTTTGGGATCCTAAACGACCGAGGAAGCTCGATTAAAATATACATATTTTTGGTGAATTACTGAGTTTAGGCACGTTAATAACGTTTTAATGAAGTTGAATACAGTATATTCATATGTGTCAGTGATTTCATGTCAATTCGGCGAACATAAACATAAATGATCGTGGTGAAGATGATGATTAAATTAGGATTAAAAATCGAGATCCGGGCTGCATTTCCTCCCGTTCGTTTTTTTCGAATAACAAAATTATTTTGTTAAATAACAACATGGTGATTTTTTGTAAATGATTACATGTCTCTTATTTAGTACAGTAGTATGATATCCGTGACATATGGATCTTAACAAAGTTCCGCTGTACATCCAGCGTACTGTATCTGGCTTTATTTCACATGAGCTCCAGTGTGGAACCCCACTGCACCCCCTGGTGGATCAATGATCCATTGCAGCTGGCTTCATTATAATTACATTTATCTATCACGGGGGCGGTCTCAAGTCAAGCTGGAGGTTTTCCCTTGAGCGAGGGCAGATCACGTACCAATCACGGCCCCTCGCGTTTCAAACTGTCTGAAATGAATCGCTACATCTGTAAATGTCTATAACTACGTAAATGTATCCTGTAAATATAATGTATGATGTCCTTTATTGTTTTATGTTTAATGTGGAACCTATATGCTGCAGGTCTCCCTTGAAAAAGAGATATATGCAGGGGTGCACATAACTGGTACGCAGGTACGCATGCGCGGCAAAAATCTGAATTGCGTAACGTCACTTGTGTCACTACGCGCCTTTGCGTACCTCAAAACATCTAAACAAAACACATATTTCGTCTACACGAGTTTCTTGTCAACAGTCAATGGAGTAAACTACGAGACATGTTAAAAAAAAACAAAGACATTAAGCAGCTACGTTGCCGTTTCGCTCCCTGCAAAAAATCTTCGGACTTTCTGTGGCTGACTGAACTGGGTGCTGGCCGAGCCGCGCAGGACATAACCGACGGACCTGTGAAGCTTACAGGAGGCAGAGGCTTAGATCACCGGACTACAGAGTTGGTCGCAGTGTGACAGAAAGGGTTAACGTCGGTATGAACAACAGAATTGTGCCAAAACTCCGCCAACTGGCTGCAGTGGGAGACTCCTCTGTGCACATTCTGTGCCCCGCGCACACACTGGAGAACTGCGCAAAATCAGCTGATCACAACGTTCACGCTCTGTGGTCAAGCTGCTGCAATTTTATTTCCAACAAAGTGGAGTAAAACACACAGTTGCAAACTTACTCAGGGTGTTATGGAAGAGTTTTAAATCAGACAGAGGTGTAAGAAGTACTCAGATATTGTACTTGAGTAAAAGTAGAGTGTTACTCTGTTACAATAGAAGTCCTGCATTCAAAATGTTACTCAAGTAAAATTAGAAAAGTATTATCATCAAAATATAGTTCCCAAAGTACCAAAAGTAAAAGTAGTCAATGTGCAGATTGGTCGATTTCAGAATAATATATATGATATGTGTTGTAATGATTGATCATTAAAGTGTTCTCAAAGCTGGTTAAATTAGATCAAAGTCAAGTAAAGTACAAATATCTCAAAATTGTACTTAAGTAGAGTACTTGAAGAAGTGTACTTAGTAACTTCCCACATCTGAAATCAGATATGACTTCAAGTCATGTGATCATTTCTTAGTGTTTGATCCTTCCACTTGGCCTCAGGAAATGCTAGGACTTCACAGTTTTGGCAAGAAGTTTTGGAGAAAGCAAATCGGAGGCTTAAAAAGAGACAGGGAGGTGCATCTTCATCATCTAGCATGCAATAAGTGTAAATAGAGGACAGTGAAGGAGACACTGAGGAGGACCATGCTTCGTATGGGGTGAGTACCAAACGCTGTCTCCTGGTACTCATCTGAGTAACTCACAAAAAAAGTTATGTGCACCCCTGGATATATGATCTCAATGGGACCAATCTGGTTCAATAAAGCTGGGAAATGAAATGAAAAGTGGCTGATGAGCAGGATGCAGGTGTGGTTGATTGGAGATTGCTCCCAGCCGTGTCGAGCAGACCAGCAGGCAGAGCGAGAGACACACAGTAGAAACAAACACATACAAACACTAACAGGGGTTTCAGGGACGGGCAGTGACAGTCGGTACGTTCTATTTCGTATATGGCTTCGCCCAGCTTCTATGAGTAAATGGCGCAGCCCTCTAAGGCTATCGCTATTGGGTAATCCCCCTGCGCACCCACGCAGCACTGAAACACTTGTAGTCCACGCCCACCCGCAAGGTGGGCCCCGCCCTCGGGCCTCCTTCCGGTATAAATAGGAAGGAGGCCCGGCAATCTGCTCCCTCTTTTCTTCAGCGAACCCTCTGCAGTTACTGAAGCACAGAACCATGAAACATCATGAGCAACAACTGCATCCGAAATTGTCCCTCATGTGGCTCAGGATATATCATGAGCTATGACCAGCACGCAATATGCGAATCCTGCCTGGAGCCAGAGTACGCGGACGCGGCTCTCAGCCAGCAGGTCGCTTGCTCACATTGTGCCCGTCTCCCATCAGCCGACAGGCAGCGAAAAGCGGACGCTCTAGCTGCTGCGGCCGACGAGGACGATTTGCCTGTCCAGCACGTGGACGGCAGCATGTCCCTGGAGCCGAGTGCCGGGCAGGATTCGGACGACTCCTACCCCGTCTCCCTCCATGGTTCACCGTGCGGTTCTCCCCTCCCTCCTCTCCTCCGGACGGGGGAGAAAGAGTCGGAGCAGGGGGCTGGTTTGGCGGCCGAGCATGCGGTCCCCTTCTCCGTCGCCACAGGACGGCGCCCTACGTTGAGGTCCCCCAGAGAGTATGTCGCCCGCCAGGCCGACCGAGTGCACCAGTGTGCCTTTCTGGCGGCGGCGAATATCATCGCACTGCTCTCCAACTCAGGGGCGACACTGGTAGAGCGGTCCACCACCGAGGCAGAGGTAATCAGCAAGGCGGCCAGCACGGCGCTTACTCTGTGCGCGTCCGTCGCTGTCTCCCAGGCGAGGATTTCCGCGTGGGTGACACAGATCCAGCGCCACCTGCAGCAGGCGTCTGTTTCGGAGACGGCCAGAAAAGTGCTACTGGACGCTCCAATCAGCCCGTACGGGCTGTTAGGACCCCAGTTCCACGCCATGGTGGAGTCCATGAAGACGGCCGCGGAACAGGCGGACGGCATTCGCCAACATGTCAGCTGGCTCCAGCCTGCTGAGCGCCCAGAGCGGCACCAACGCCCGCAGCAGCCACGGCGTCCACGCCGGCCACAGGAGGCCGCAAGCGGAGAGACGCCCACAGCAACCGCCTCTGCGTCAAACTCACCCTTCGGCGGCTGCAGGAGCTCCGTCCCACGTCTCCGCTCCCCTGCCACCCCAGATACAGGGTCTCCCGGCGGCGAGTCAAAGGGGAGTGAGGCTCCCCCGCTCCTGGTCTGCTCCGCGAGAGCCTCCGGGGAAGCAGAGCCGGTAATTAACCGGCTGCCACTAATCTGTTGATTAAGTAGACAGCAGGGCCCCCGTCCGAGATACGCCTCCTACACACGGTCATAATAATCCATGAGCGCCGTTATAACGCCTCATGTGGACAGCACTACACACACCTCCACTCATCCCCTGAGCGTGTACACGCCTCATGATGACAGTCGGAGTGAAACGCAGAGTGTGTAGGCTTCCTCGCAGCCCTTTCGCCTCGGGCAGCGGCGGCGAGGGCAATGGCGTGGCTCGTCACCATGACAACCAGCACAGCACATCACAGAGAAGCCAGAACGGGGGAATGAGCAGTATTCCAGGCTGAGTGCCCCCAGCGGCAGCGCCCGCAGCGCCACAGCGCCTAGGGCTTGCTGCAGAAGCCTGCTGGTTTTAACCTATCAGTTAATAAACTGCAGAGCTCGCTAATTAAGCCAACTGCCACTAATCTGTTGATTAAGTAGACAGCAGGGCTCTCTGCAGAAGCCTGCCGATTTTAACCTTGGTTAATAACCTGCAGAGCTCGTGGCATTCCTCTGTCTGAGATACGCCTCCTATACACGGTCATAATAAACCCATGAACGCCGTTATATAACGCCTCATGTGAGCAGCACTGCACACACCTCCATCCATCCCCTGAGCGTGTACGCGCCTCATGATGAGAGTCGGAGTGAGACGCAGCGTGTGGAGGCCCCCGCGCAGCCCTTTCGGTCCAAGCACACCTTGGGTTGACTCACGCCCTGTGTAAACCAGCTGCCTATAACCTGTCGGTTAATAGCCAGCAGGGCTCGTTGCTAAAGCCTGGTTTTAACCTGTTGGTTAATACATTTCAGAGCTTGCGGCATTTCTCTGTCCGAGATACGCCTCGTACACACGGCCTTAATAAACCCATGAGCGCCGTTAACGCCTCATGTGGGCAGCACTGCACACACCTCCATCCATCCACTGAGCGTGTACGCGCCTCATGATGAGAGTCGGAGTGAGACGCAGCGTGTGGAGGCCCCCGCGCAGCCCTTTCGGTCCAAGCACACCTTGGGTTGCCTCACGGGCAGCGCCGGCAAGGGCTCTGGCGTGGCGTGGCTCGTCACCATGACGACCAAAAACACATCTCGAGCACGTGCGCCCGCTCTTAGAGTTTTTCTCAGAGTGGCAGCGCGTGTGTCTGATGGACAGATGGATGAGCAGGGTGATCAGCAGAGGATACGTCCTGCAGTTCGGCTCTCCCCCCCCACAGTTCAATGGGATACAGGAAACACTCCTGTTATCCCAGAAGCTATGTCTTGCGCTCCAATCCGAGCTGCTGGAACTCCTGTTGAAAGAGGATATTTCCAGGGTTCCTCAAAGGGAGGAAAATCAGAGGTTTTCACTCCCGTTATTTTTCTAATCCCGGAAAAGACTTGGGGAATGAGACATCCTCGATCTGTCAGTATTCCACATGCTGACGATCAAATAGGTGCTGGAATGTTTTCACCAGGACGACTGGTTCACTTCCACCTGAAGGATGCATACTTCCACGTACCCATCATCCCAAAACACAGGACATTTCTGCGTTTTCTCATTTCAGGGAATATCAGACCAGACAATAGTCTGCCGTTCGGATATTTCCTGGCTCCTCGCATTTTTGTGTAGAGAAGGCTGGAGCCACAGAGGAGGGATGAGAGTGTGGTTTTCTCTGGACGACCTGCTATTTGCTGGCTCGCTCCAGAGAGGAAGTCGCTTTACAGACGGTACATCTCGTATCGCATCTGTCAAAGCCTGGGTTTCATGATAAATTGGAAGAAGAGATGTCCTCTTCCCTCTCAAACAATCGTTATCTGGGAGTGGAATTAAACTCAGCCAGCATGAGAGCGCGGCTCTCGCGGCAGCGAGGGGAGGAACCTCTCATCGCCTGGGCGTGTACGCGCCTCATGATGAGAGACGGAGTGAGATGTAGCGTGTGGAAACTCCCTCGCAGCCCTTTTGCCTCACGGGCGGCGGCAGTGATGGCGTGGCTCGTCACCATGACGACCATTACGGCACATCACAGAGAAGCCTCTCCCCCCAGCAGTTCCATGGGATACAAGAAACACTTGTCGTGGATATTTTAAACTCGTCAATACTGTAAAGATGTACAATGAGAGTAATCAATAATAAACTGGTGAAAGCAGGCAGCGTTGTCTTTTAAGTTCTTTATTCGAGGCGCCTCGAAGGTACATGTCTCACAGAGTATAGAGTAGTCTGCAGGAGTGCACACAGGGTATAATGTGTGTGTGTGTTTTATAGAGGACTGATGCTGTGCAGGAGGTAATAAAGATAAAGACTTTGACAGAAAACTGTTATCTTACAATCCTCCCATAGGGAGGACCGCATTCTTCAGGTACGACCTTGGCGGGATGCTCCCTTGTGGTTCAACAGGTCGAGTTGCTCCAATACAATTTCTAAGCATAATATAATCATTTGGCTTTACCATATAAAGTAACATTAGAAATTGCCAACAGTGTCATGCGCGGTTTTTACTCCGCCATTTTTCTAAATCTCGGAAAAAAACGGGGGAGTCGCCCCGTTGCTGTACAATCAATGTGTTGATTCGCACAGACAACAGGCCACGGTTATGGAAGCAGCCTACCTCAATCGCCAGGGAGGAGTACGATCTGCGCAGCTTCTGAACGCAGCCAGGCGGCTGCTGTTCTGGGCGCGCACACACGTTGCTCTCATCAGAGCAATGTTTATTCCCGGCGAATTGAACAGAGGGGCTCGCAGAGCGCAGCAGCCGTGTTATGCGAGGAGTACGGAGACTCAGACCTGTGTCACGCGCACTGGCGCCTCATTGGGATTTGGTTTTGGTGTTACGCGCACTAAAGCAAAGCCACATTTGAACCTTTAGACCAGGTTCCCCTTAAACCAGGGGTGTCAAACTCAATTTCATCGCGGGCCACATTCACATTCACAAAGGTTGCACTCAAAGGGCCGGTTGTAACTATACAAATATACATATATAAATATATAATATATATATAAAATAATGTATTAAATTACATTATTGCCTCTGAATTGGTTTATTATTGGATAGGATAATAACTTAGTAATGAACTACGTCTGAAGCCAGAAGTCCAGGGAAAATAATTGCAAGTCTCTTCAGTGTGTATGTCACAAAACGAGATGCATTGTGGGACATGTAGTTTATGGGCAACCTGCTTCTGTAAAGTGGCATGTAACCGTGTAATATACGTGTTATATTCTTTGCAAGCTCTTGCGGGGCCACATAAAATGAAGTCACGGGCCGGATTTGGCCCCCGGGCTTTGAGTTTGACACCCCTGACTTAAACTGTTGTCAGCCAAAGTAGTATTACTTTTGGCTCTACAGATGTAGCGATTCATTTCAGACAGTTTGAAACGCGAGGGCCGTGATTGGTACGTGATCTGCCCTCGCTCAAGGGAAAACCTCCAGCTTGACTTGAGACCGCCCCCGTGATAGATAAATGTAATTATAATGAAGCCAGCTGCAATGGATCATTGATCCACCAGGGGGTGCAGTGGGGTTCCACACTGGAGCTCATGTGAAATAAAGTGAGATACAGTATGCTGGATGTACAGCGGAACTTTGTTAAGATCCATATGTCACGGATATCATACTACTGTGCTAAATAAGAGACATGTAATCATTTACAAAACATCACCATGTTGTTATTTAACAAAATAATTTTGTTATTCGAAAAAAACGAACGGGAGGAAATGCAGCCCGGCTCTCGATTTTTAATCCTAATTTAATCATCATCTTCACCACGATCATTTACGTTTATGTTCGCCGAATTGACATGAAATCACTGACACATATGAATATACTGTATTCAACTTCATTAAAACGTTATTAACGTGCCTAAACTCAGTAATTCACCAAAAATATGTATATTTTAATGGAGCTTCGTCGGTCGATCAGGATCCCAAAGTGTAGCGGAGGGATCCTCATCTGGATGAAGGGTGTTATTTTCCCCATATGGAACAAGTCGCTGCAAATTATCCCGCTTATTACATGGCCACATTCTCAACAAAGTAACGACATGACTCCCAATATTAATTGAAATGCTTTTATGGATTTAGAAAATGTTTTTATTGATTTAAAAAATAGTTGTATGTATTGATTTAAATTGACATGCATCCGCTAAGAAAAATAGTCCGTTGTTACCGTTTTTTTAACAGTCTGAATGAAACGGCAGCTCTCAGCTGTGTATTTACACAACTAATGGCCCATCAACCACAGCTCTCTCCCCCCCTCCCCCCATGATCTTTCTTCTCCAGCAGCTACATTAACAGTAGGTTACTCTGAGTGACCATAGACTGTATGTGACAAGCTTACAGTTAGTGATGTAACAACACCATAAAAGCTGGTGGGTTGAAAGCAATACGGGAGGTAAAAATAACTAGAATAATTGTGATTTATTTATTGTGGCTTTTATGTTTTTAGGTATAAAATGTTATGTAATTCAGGCTTATAGTTCACCCTTCTCTAAAAGCCTTCAACAATGACAATATTCATTGTAATTTAATAAATCCTTCCAACACACATTGTAAAAAATAGCCTACTGTAAGTTAAGAAATCATTTTAATATGTACATCTTCTGATGTAACAACAATAACATTATAAATAGTAACATAGCTGAACATGGTATTGCACATTGAGCTTTGAGTGTTACTGACCTGAGATGTTTTTATTACATGAATTAATTTGACTGAGGCTTTTTAACTTACAGGGATGCAAACTCATCAGGTATGAAAAAGGTGACAAGGATCCGAGCCCCCCCACCCCACGGAATGACAGAGGATTTTAGCAGTCAGAACAACTAAAGCAGCAGTGTTAATAATAACAGAAACGCCAAAGAGTCACATCTAATAGAAATATATAAAAGCATTTATTTTAAATTGTGGAGCAGTCAGTTTTTAATTTTGGCAGCACTGTTGAGCATTTTGAAAATGTATTTTCATGCCTCTGTGCAAGGCTTTTTATCTTTATAGCCACATGGTGTAAAGTAACTAAGTTCATAAACTCAACAAGTACTATACTTGGGCACAATTTTGAGATACTTGTACTTTATTTAAGTATTTCAATGTTTTGCTACTTTGTTCTTCTACTCCACTACAGTTCAGAGGCACATGATGTACTTTTCCTGCACTCCATGTATGTAATACCTTTAGTTACTTTACAGATGTTGATGAATGATGTGAAATATAATCAAGTGTTAAATCAGACTTTAGTTCCACCTGGAGTAAATCCACAAGCTACCCTGCAGTATACAAAGTCATTCAAACTAGTTGCACCTTTATCAGCTTTGAGAACACTTTATGATCAATCATTATAAAACATATCATATCTAATTTTCTGAAATGGACCAATCTGCACAATGACTACTTTTACTGTCGCTACTTTCACTATATTTTGATGATAATACTTTTCTACTTTTACTTGAGGAACATTTTGAATGCAGGACTTGTACTGTAACAGAGTATTCCTACACTCTGGGACTATTACTTTTACTCAAGTACAAGATCTGAGTACTTCTACTTTTACTCAAGCACAAGACCTGAGTACTTCTACTTTTACTCCAGTACAAGATCTGTGTGCTTCTACTTTTACTCAAGTACAAGATTTGAGTACTTTTACTTTTACTCAAGTACAAGATTTGAGTACTTCTACTTTTACTCTAGTACAAGATCTGTGTGCTTCTACTTTTACTCAAGTACAAGATCTGAGTAATTCTACTTTTACTCAAGTACAAGACCTGAGTACTTCTACTTTTACTCAAGTACAAGATCTGAGTACTTCTACTTTTACTCAAGTACAATATATATATACTTATACCACCTCTGTTTATAGCTTATGAAAAAAACTATTAGAAATAGAAGGCTAAAGCTTACGTTAGCAGATAGTGACAATGTATGCTAGCTAGCTAGCTCAACGATTCCTTAAATAATATTGCCACAGAAAAACCTTTCAGTTCACATCACGCTCTGCCGCTCCGACAGGGAGCTCTGCTCTGAACACCTGAACGGCCCGTTCTAACAGCTGTTCACCAGCGGTCCAGTCTATGCCACAGTGACTCCGGACGCACAGTTACTATTAACGAACGCACCCGTAGGTAATGTAGCTGCTGAAACTAGACCATCATCTCGGAGCAGCAGAGTCTTATTATACATCCATGAGCAGAGCCGACAGGCAGGAAGACTCGAGCACACAGCTCGTACTTCATTATAATATATAAAAAAAGAACACCATGTGTGTCATGATGGCACATAACAGCTCACGGCCGCAGATTACTCCGGGTCCCAGCCCCCTCCATACCCCAAAAATATTTGTATTGCAGATCTACATGAATAACACAAACGACTTATTTTGGATTCAAAACGGCGAATTTCACCGAAAGGTGACAAGTTTGCATCACTGAACATAGACAGAGCACAACTGAAACATAACATCTGAGATGTAACAACATAATACACTTTTCGGGGATGCTTGGGATGTGAGTGAGGGACACGGCTGAGAACGGGCGTGTCGCCTGGCAGGACAGGAGAGTGTGTGCACCAGTCTGCCTTGATCTATGAATTCATGTCCGTGACACTCACTGCTGCCCACAGCTGTTTTATAGAAGGAAATTCCTTCACTTCATGAAAGTGTTTTAACCACACACACCTCTACACACACATGACGGGTGTTATTTTCCCCATAAGGAACAAGTCGCTGCAAATTATCCCGCTTATTACACGGCCACATTCTCAACAAAGTAACGACATGACTCCCAATATTAATTTAAATGCTTTTATGGATTTAGAAAATGTTTTTATTGATTTAAAAAATAGTTGTATGTATTGATTTAAAAAATAGTTGTATGTATTGATTTAAATTGACATGCATCTGCTAAGAAAAATAGTCCGTTGTTACAGTTTTTAAACAGTCTGAATGAAACGGCAGCTCTCAGCTGTATATTTACACAACTAATGGCCCATCAACCACAGCTCTCTCCCCCCCTCCCCCCTTGATCTTTCTTCTCCAGCAGCTAAATTAACGGTAGGTTACTCTGAGTGACAAGCTTACAATTAGACACAACACTGTCATTGCAAGTGACCCTCAGTTAGTTGACTTTTATGTTCAACTGCTAAATTCGTTACTGATAAAAAAGGGCTTCTACTGTACGTAATTACCTTAACACTAGAACCGCCAGAGGTTTTTGTATAGGCCTACCTAAACCCGTCAAATCCCGCTATTAGAATGCAATTTTTAACAACATAGAGTGCTACATAAAACACTTTCAGGAAAAGTCACGGACTGGGAGACTTTAATATTTTATTGAAAAAAAGTTACATTGCACACACACAACACACATCACACAAATTGACCCGATTGGCGGTTCTAGTGTTAAATAAACTCACTAATTAATGAAACCAGTTCAATACGCATTATTCTTATTCTTATCATTCTTTATGAGCGCAGAAATAGTCTTAAAATCAGATCTGTTTTTTAAATGAAATCTGACGGCAGGCAGTTAGCTCTGATCACCTATGATAAATGCGCCGCACCTAATCGCTGGCCATTCAGCCACAGACACTGTTCGAAATGGGGGGGAGCTAGGCGGAGATTGGCTCCCCCGAAGAGGGAGGGAGCTCCCCTGATGGCTGACTTTGAGATAAATAGGGGGGGGCCCAAACCAATCGTGCATATTTGTGTCACACAGATTAGAAATGTTGAGTTTCTGTAAATAACAGTTCTTGAAATAAATAATAGTTATTGTTCATTACAGTTTCTGAATATTTGTTTTATATTTGTGAATATGTCTGGGTGTTGCCATCTGTACGTGGCGGCGCTGCATTCTTACTTACGTTGCTATGGTTATGGCGGTGATGCCGGCGCGGTATTTGAAATGTTCATATTGATATTTTTTTAACTCTGGCTTTGTAATAAAAAAATATGGCAAAACGAAAACAGCCAAGCGTCACAGCTTTTGGATTCACAAGCAAAGAAGCGAAGGAGTCTAAAAATGACAACGTGAACGGAAAACAACTTTTAGTTGGCCGGCTGTAAGCGGCGTTAGGGTCGAGCTTGACAGCTCCACACCGAGGGAGAGGCCTGCCGATGTGGAGCCTGAAGAGGCTTCAACAACGGCCACATCCGCCGGCATAGTGACACCGTCTGTATTAGTAGAAGAGTGTTTTTATAGCAATTGATCGCATCCGCGCTGCTGCGCCAGTCAACAGAGCGTGCGTGTGACATATTTAGTAGCAGGATGTGCTCTGAAAAATAGGGCTCCCCGAAAGCAAATGGGTAATTCGAAAACTGACAGAGCTCCCTCTATACGAATCAAACTGTAGACGGTGTGAAAGCACCTATTGTTTTAAATAATGGTCGGAATGTGACCTGTGAGCCTTCTGAATTACCGTGGGACATCACATTCTAAACTAAAATGTTCAATCAATAAAGTAACATCTTATCTTATCTTAATAATATCTTCATATTAATAATAATAATAAATCATACAGTATGTGTCCGAAAGGGAGCAGGAGGAAGCAAACACAAAAATATACTGCATATTAAAGCAAACGATTGTAAAGGTTAAAGTATGAGCATAACAAATAAAGAAGTGTAATGTAAACATTTACATTATGATTATTTAATATATAAAGACTTTATATTACAAGATTAGATATACTTTAGTTGATCTAAAATATTGATGTGTTCAAATGCTCTTCAAAACACAACTGAAAGTCCATGAAACTTGTCTTTCTGTATTTGTGAATGAAGCGCCATCTCCTGGTTAAAACCTGAAATTGAAAATCTGGCAACGCCCTCTTGGAAAATAGTGGGAGGGCTTAACATTCCTCTATACTGGTCTTTGGCAGGTGGTAGGCAGGAAGCTGTAAGCTGGAGTCTGAAATTCAGTGCTCCATCTGTATCAGCGAAAAGGGTGAGTGATTTCTCTGCTCTCTCTGTGGCTCCGTCAGGCCTCCGGATCCAAGAAGATGGCAGTTCAGCTGCCCTAACCCGGCTTTTATGCCAAAAGTTAGGGCGTTAGAGTCATGAGTGATCACCTTGGATGGCTTGTTTCCCCCTCCTCACAGGTCGGAGGAAGAAGCCGCGTCTCATCTCCTCTGTCCTGTGCGCGCGCTGTCCTGCTAGTGGCGCGCACGGCTGCCTTGCGCCATTCTCAGCGCCTGTTTGTGCATTGTAGAGAGCGCACGATCGGGCAGCCTCTGTCTGCACAACGGCTGTCACACTGGCTGTGTGAAGCTGTGTCACAGGCATATGTGTCCTCATGGGGTGGATCCCCCGGAGAACATCAATGCGCACTCCACCGGAGGAATGTCCTCCTCCACGGCTTTGCACGGAGGAATGTCAGTGGAAGACATTTGCACTGCTGCATCTTGGTCTTCCCCCTGTTCATTTATGCAATTGTATTTAAGGGATGTCTCCCATTCCTCTTTGACACACCCTGTACGGAGTGTCTTGTCAGAGTGAGTGACGTCAGGGATCCAGCTCAGCGCTCTCCTGTCTGACACGCAGAGAGCTGTTGTTCCCCTTCTATGATCGCTGGGCAAGGTGGGACCTTTGTCTCCACTTTCTCACAGCGGCTGGGTATGTATTGTTCCCAGCCTTCATCCCGTCAGGGAAGATAGGCATGTTTTGCTATGTTCCAGGGACGGTGATGCCTGGCGGGCGACATACTCTCTGGGGGAGCTCAACGTAGGGCGCCGTCCTGTGGCGACGGAGAAGGGGACCTCTTGCTCGGCCGCCAAACCAGCCCCCTGCTCCGACTCTGTCTCTCCCGTCTGGAGGAGAGGAGGGAGGGGAGAACTGCACGGTGAACCATGGAGAGAGACGGGGTAGGAGTCGTTCGACTCCTGCCCGGCACTCGGCTCCAGGGACATGCTGCCGTCCACATGCTGGACGGGCAAATCGTCCTCGTCGGCTGCAGCAGCAAGAGCGTCCGCTCTCCGCTTCCTGTCGGCTGATGGGAGACGGGCACAATGTGAGCAAGCGACCTGCTGGCTGAGAGCCGTGTCTGCGTACTCTGGCCCCAGGCAGGATTCGCACATTGCGTGCTGGTCATAGCTCATGATATATCCTAAGCCACATGAGGGACAATTTCAGACGCAGTTGTTGCTCATGATGTTTCATGGTTCTGTGCTTCAGTAACTGCCGAGGTTTGCTGAAGAAAAGAGGGAGCAGATTGCCGGGTCTCCTTCCTATTTATACCGGAAGGAGGCCCGAGGGCGGGGCCCACCTTGCGGGTGGGCGTGGACTACAAGTGTTTCAGTGCTGCGCGGGTGCGCAGGGGGATTACCCAATAGCGATAGCCTTAGAGGGCTGCGCCATTTACTCATAGAAGCTGGGGTTACAGTAGGTAACCTCAGTTCCTCTATATTTCTGTCGGTCTCAAATCTAAAGGGTGCAATAACGATTTGTATCCAATATGCATAAACAGCGGACGCAGCCCTCACAAACCATACACAACCAGATAGCTTATCTAACAATTAGAACCTGCATACGAGACACAACCTTTATAGTCAGAAAAAAGTGTGATTATTTTCTGATATTTTACACATATGATATTATGAATACTGTGGGACTACATACCTTAGTGTGCATGTGAGTGAATAGTATGCATAAGTTTGTTTTTATACGTCCTATTCATTGTCTCAATGCGCTCATATATCTTTGGAAAGTTATCACCAAAAATGTTAAGAATGTTTTTAGAGAAAGTTATCCTACCTTTCAGAAGAACATTCTGGGAACCAAACTAAAACGTCCTGCTGAAAACGTTTTAAGAACAGTAGGGCATAATGTTCTAACAATGTTATCAAAAACATCTTAAGAAGGTTATCAAAAACATCTTAAGAAGGTTATCACCAAACATTTCAAGAATGTTTTTAAAGAACTTTATCCTACCTTTCAGAAGAACATTCTGGGAACCAAAATAAGAAGTCCCGCTGAAAACATTCCTAGAACAACGAATGGTAACAAACATTTATAGCTGGGAACTCACACATGCCACCGCAAACATGCAATATCTGCTTACAGCTTACCATGAATTACGTGCTTGTTTGTTTTTTTCAAAAGGAAAATATGGTGACATCAGATTTTTTTAAAACATCCTTTTCAAACAAATGCAACAAGTTCGTTTTTTAAAGCACTCTAGAAATAAATCTGACGTTGACCATGACCGTGTTAATATTTGCCATAACAGGAACGTTTTATAAAAAAATAATAACATCCTGAAAACATTTTCAGAATGTTTCTTGGAGAATGTTCTTCATTTGTTATCATGTAACATTGAGGGAACGTTTTATAAAGAATTCATTTAATGTGTTACCCAACAACGCCCAAAACAAATCCTTAGAATGTTGCAGGCAAAACGTTCCACCTTTGTTAACATATCACATTAAAGGAACATTTTATAAAACATTGTCTGTCATCTCAGGCCTCAATAACATCCTGAAAACATTTTCAGAATGTTGCTTGGAGAATGTTCTTCATTTGTTATCATGTAACATTGAGGGAACGTTTTATAAAGAACATCTTTAATGTGTTACCCAACAACGTCCAAGACACATCCTTAGAAAGTTGCTGGCAAAACGTTCCACCTTTGTTAACATATCACATTAAAGGAACGTTTTAGAAAAAAACTTTCTGTCATCTCAGGCCTCAATAACATCCTGAAAACATCCTCTGAATGTTGCAGTTTAAATGTTATGTCTTAGTTAACTTTAAACCTCATAGGAACATTATTTGAAAAAATAAACATCCTATAAAGGCTCTTCGAACATCAGATTAAAACGTTTCTTTAAAACCTTATTAGAATCAATAGGTTCTAAGCCAAAAGTTGTGAGAACGTTCCTCGCTAGCTGGGGACCTTATTTCAAGCTATTTTCCAAAATCCTATGGAGAAATCCCAATGCTTTTGTGTCGAGGGAACCCATGCACAGCTTCCTTCCGGATTTTAGGACGCGTCACTGCACCACTTTATACAGTTGCATAAACTTCACAGCGGGCGGAACTTGTCATAAAGTCCGCAAAAATAAAGCCCACCCATTTAGAGGGAAGATGTGATTGGTCAATTGTACTGTCATTTGACATTACTCTCTCATTGAGTTACTATAGTGGGCCTTCTGTGAATGTACAGAGGGATCAACAAGCTCTCCCGTCTTCCCATAACTCGCAGAGACGGCATTTAACCCTTCACATTCCAACAGAAACTGAACAGGCAGATTCAAAGAATTCATTTCTTTGGAAATGTTATTTTACTTCTTTACATTTTCTATGATCATTTTCCTTAGGTTTCCTTTACTGTGGCCCTCAGAATGTGACCCTTCAGCACTCTGGTTGGATGCTCCTGTTATCATGGGAAGACCAGCCTTCATGCTCTGCAGTACAGGATGTGCTCATCTATCAACTAGTGGTTCTCAGAACAGGCCAACAAGTCCACTATGTAAGATCATTATTATCACACCAACATTGCTGACTTCCATAACAATGCAGCTTCTGGGCTATTTTACCTAAAAAAAACATGTGTTCTTGTATGTTGTGTTGTACGCCAGATATCTTGTAAAGATAACCAAGACAAATGTAAACGAGTGATATTGGACAATATAAATCCATTTCAATTTTTTATGGATTGACTTCTAAGGATGAAGTTTCTGTGACATCCGACCAGATAGAATCAACCCACTACTGGAACTGGACTTCCTCTTTGGCCTTGGAGTGTGCTTCCCATTCAGTCAGGCTCAGGTCCCAGACAAGCCCTTGGAAAGAGCAGACAATTCCTGGTTAATATTCAAATATTCAAGCTATCATTATTGCACATTTCATAGTGCAACAGTCCTTCAGATGCTTTATTTCACATTATTATGTTTTTGCAGGGAAGCAAACCTCGGAAGGGCCAGAGGTTTTTCCAAAGGACGAATGGTTCAAGGTTGGCAGTACAGTCACTTTCTGCTGCATTCTGCCTTCAAGGGAAGCCTTCAGCACAATGTATCTGACTGGCTATGATGGAGCACAACTGAAAACTACCAGCAATCAGACATATGCCCTGACCGTCCATCTGAATCAAGTGTCAGAAAACAGCTGTACCAATGTAATATGTAAAACAAAAACAAACAAGGAGAATGGTGCCTGTGTTTATATTGGCTGTAAGTATGACTTGGTGCTGAAAAGTAGTGTAATATCTGTGTAATAAATGCTAACCGTCTAAATGTTTCTATCCGTGGCATCGCCACTCAGACCCACCTCGTTACAGAGACCTTCGGTGTGAAACCCGAGATTTGGAATCAGTTGAATGTCAGTGGACAGTAGAAGGAGGAAAAGGCCGGCCCTTTAAAAAGCCAAAAGATCCTCAGCTTCTGGGAAGGTATATTAAAGAGCACATATCCTGCTCATTTTAGGTTCATGTTTGTACTTTCTGCTGGGTGTGTACTAGGACATGTCTTCATGCTTTACTGTTCAAAAAGCTCTTTATTTGTCTCATAATGCCTGTGCTGTAGCACCTCTTTTCACCCTCTGTCTGAAACCAGAGCCCAGTCTGTTCTGATTGGTTAGCTGGCCGTCTCTGTTGAGATTAGTCAACTGCTTAGAGATGTCCCGCCCCTTAGCCTATCACGTACAATGTGTTGGAGCACTTGTCAATGTAAGTAGAGTGTACAGGGATTTTAGTCTTTGCAGACCATTTACACACTCAAGGAAAGGGAAAACCCTGAAAAAACCCCTAAAAGAGCCTCTTTAAAATGTAAGAGAAACACACAAAAGAGTATTAAAGCAAATTACAGAATAACGATTTGATATTTAAACTAAGAGCAAAAAGTGTTCTCCTTGAATTAGTGAAGCACACCATGTTTTCAGAATCATAATGGACAGTCCAATCTATGTGTATAACCAATGGTGAGTGTTAGGGGTTTCACAACTACCAATATTTACTAGTCGACTAGTTTTTCAAAATAGTAGTCGACTAGTCGACTAGTCGTTACGTCATAATAGAGACACACAAAGAGAGGTTTACAACTGTATTTTCTATTGGAACTCATACAGTAACATTAAACACTGCATTTTAATTTGTGTTACATGGCTGAGTAAATAACAAACACTGGACTCACCAAAATCGACAGCAAAAAACTCTTGTTTACATAAATGCCACGTAAATCCAGTGCGCAACAGCGCATTGCGCAACACTTCACTGTCCTCCACGATAACGTCCACCTTTCCATATTTTTGGTTTGAACACCAATGCATCGACATGTGAGGGAAGGAGGCTTGACCGCTTTCGGGTGACAGTGTTGCCTGGCAGGGAAAAAACCCTCTCACTCGGGGTGCTTGTGGCTGGAATAGCCAGGTAGCTCCTCGAAAGCGGGGGAAGCGGTGCACGTTTTCTGCCCACCACTCCAGTGGATTATCCATTGTGGGGATATGCGGTGTCCGCTGGCATTAATCCTGTAGCTCATCATCCGCATCACTGTTGACCCGTGTTTTCTTGCTGTTCCTTTGCCTCTGTTCAGTGCTGACGCCAGTCCGTTGCTCACTGGTGCTAGCATTACTGCTAGTGCTAGCTGTCGGCAGCGGGTGTTTCATCTTCAGATGGTTGCGCATAGCAGATGCATTTGTATTGTACTTCAGTACAGCTGTACACAACTGACACTTCACTGTGGAGTTGGTTACATCTTCGTTGAAGTACTGCCATACATAAGAATGTTGGACGTGTTTTGTAGCATTTTGCAGCACCTCGTTTACCTCCATTTTTTTCCACGACTAGTCGACTAGGGCCTAAAGCGCCGACTAGTGGTAAAGGTAGTCGACTAGTCGACTAGTCCATTAGTTGGTGAAACCCCTAGTGAGTGTGTAAGAATGAGCTGGTGGCACCTGTGTAGCAGTAAATGACACGTGTGTGTGAGAGACTTTTGTGTTTCTGCCCCTGCAATTCCAGCACACGGTTGCAACATTGTTGATAAATTCAAGCACAGACACCTGTCTGCTCTCATATTCCCGCATTATGTCTTGCGGGAACCAATCTTAATTTTGTTCACACTCTATCCAAGCTGCAAATTTGGGGCGGGACACAATAAATAAAGCTTCGCCAGTTTGGGTCCTTATCACAACTGATCAAGATGGCCAAAAGATTCTCTGTTCAGAGGGCCTTGCAAATGATTTTGGAAGAGAGAGAACCATTTGATGATGATGTAGAGCAGCGGTTTTCAAAGTGTGAGGAGCGCCTCCCTGGGGGCGGCGCCAGAGAGCTTCAGGGGAGGCGCAGCGTGAGTGTCACTTGCACACTTTTGGCTGTCTGTGGAGACCGAGTTCCCCCACCTCGCTGATAGCCGGCACCGCCCTTTATTTTTTATGTTTTTAAATGACATCATTTAAGTTGCGCTGACAGGTGACCGAGGTCCGTTCAGCGGCCCGTTTCCACGCAGCGAGGCTCCCCCCCAGTTGACAGTTCACGAGAAACAGCAGTGAGTCATTTCAAATGGCATGCTCAAAAATGAGAAAGTTAGACAGCAAAAACAGAGCATTTAATTACATTTTCTCTTACTGGACCTCTTTGAAATGCAATTGAATACCCCTGCATTATAGCAACAACAACAATAATAATATTAATAGCAATAATAATTGCGAGGGGAGGCTCACCTTCCCACACTTTGAAAAACCCCGATGTCGAGGAACAGGAAGATGTTTCAGAATGTGAGGATCACATTTCTGAGAATTCTGAGTCCGACAGTGACTTTGAAGAAGAGGATGAGATTGAGCATCAGCTAGTTACAAAAAAAAGAGGTCAGCAGGCAAAAAAACGAGTAGCACTTTAGTGAAAAGTTAATTAA
This sequence comes from Notothenia rossii, assembly GCF_949606895.1. Lineage (NCBI taxonomy): Eukaryota > Metazoa > Chordata > Actinopteri > Perciformes > Nototheniidae > Notothenia > Notothenia rossii. The sequence continues at coordinate 28,648,237 of NC_136910.1, read as the reverse complement.
TGTGATCTAACAAATGTAAAAGGGCAAATATTAACCATGTATATGATATATGATGAATCTATCTACATCTATTGAGTATTTTAACATAAAATAGTTTGATTGTGTTGAATTGAAGCCAAAAAAGACAGCGGGGCCACCAGACCCACCCACGAACACTGGCTGAGTAACAAAAATATGAACACCACACAAGGGATATGTAAGAAAAGTGAGGTAAACTGTCTTTCATCTTTCAGGCCATGCCCAATGCCGTCTGAGGGTAGATGCTCTCAAAAGGTGGAGAAAGTAGGTGTTGGTGAGAGAAACTGGAGATTGACAGCACAAAATGAGTTTGGGAAGGCTGAGCTTTCAGACACTGCAGACCTATCCAAGAGAGGTATGCCTTTTATGAAAACAAGCATTGATTTGTGAAATTTGTAAAATTAGATTGCTGACATTTTTTTTTATCTTTGAATTCAGCTGAAGTTCTTTGTCTTTTGTTTCAGTGCATATGTTTGCTCCTAATGGAGTGAAAGCTTTGACTGTGAATGCCAGAAGTGTCATCCTGCAGTGGGACTGGACAGTGCAACAGTACAACATTCTCAATATGACTTGCCAAGTACACATGTGCTGTGGTGAAATTACCATTGTAAGTTGATAAAAGAAGGATGCTGATACATTAGCATCTTCATTTCTTAAATATATTTTTAGGCAAGAGAGTGTCTTTATTGGAGGTGCAGATTTGAAGGGGGGATAGAGGAGAGCAAATTGCCTGAGATGTTCAGCAGGGCTCAGAAGTCAAACTTACTTGGTAGCGGACACCAACTCCTCTAACCACCTAGTTATCAAATGGCTTTATTAGCTTTAAAATAAAGTAAAATCCATTTCTGAACTACACTACCGTCCTCATTATTGTCAATATTGTGTTCCCAGATTGAACACTTTGGAGTTGGTCTTAATTGTGCAGTTTTGAATGGCTTGATACCAAATTGGACGTATAATGTGACAGTAAGATGTGGAACAGCACAATATTTCTGGAAATGGAGTGACTGGAGCAAGAAAGTCCTCTTTCAAACCTATGGTGATGGTAGGAAACTTAAAAAGGAAAATAGTTTAAAATGTTATCCTATAATGGCAATATAACAGACAATGTTTCCATTTTATGGTCACTGATTGTATATTTGTCCCACAGTTCCAGAAGCTCTTGATGTGTGGATGCAGATGGAGGGCAACCAAATAAAGATTATCTGGAAAGTAAGTCAGATTTGAAGGCATCACTTTCTCATTATTTGCTATTTATTAGTTGATATACTGTATTTGTGGACCCTATTAAATAATTTGGGTTTATTAAAACCCAAATTATTTTTTAATTCATGGCATCCCAAAAGTTGTTCAAATTATTGACTAAAAGAGTAAACTGTTAAGCATTATAAAATAAAAATGATTAACCATTTTCAAGAAGCTTTATTGGTGATTGTGGTGCAGCATAGAGACACGCTCGTGCACTGTTAGCACTGTTTTATGCATGCCCACTGAACCTCGCGGGAGCGCGCACAGCGTAAAGCAAAAACTCTCAGACATTTTAATGATTTGTACAGCAAAGTTAAGTTTGGAAACGGTATCATTTCCTTTTTGGCAGGCATGCATAACGCGGCATAACACCGGAGCCTCGCTGCGGGGAAGCTTTGACCATAGGCGGAGTTTACTGACGTCAGTACACAGTCCCAACTATTGCATGGGGTGCTATGGATACAATAAAGCCAGCGCTCACCGCACTGAGTTTGACTTTTCCAATGCCCGCCGTACACACACACTCATATGGTTTGTTCTAATCACTCCCCCCAACAGTGCATTACATAACTGTACAACTTATCATAACTGTGCACATCTTATACTTATTTGATAACTACTATATCCCTTGGTTACTTGAACACGCTACAATATTATTAACCAGTGTCCTACCTTATTAAAATATTGATATACAAAATATTTGTATTGGAACAGTTTTCGACATAGTAATGATGTAACATATTTCAGCAACTAGGGGGGGCAATGCCCCCCCTGTCCCCCCGCAAAATCCGCCTAAGCCTTTGACGCTGTTCCAAGTTTGTTCTAATCTGTCAAAATTAGGGACTGCTTTCAGACGGAAAATATTTGGTTAACGCGACCTCTGGTAGTAAATGACACTACATTGAACTACGCATTACAATGGCTATCAGAGAAAATAAGTAATAATTAAAATATTTGTGTGGCTTTAGATATATAAATATAATTATATAAAGTAGGCTTTACTACATTTTGAAAAAAGAAAATCTGAATTCTTAACATTGTGAAGCAGGCAGAAATGTATTGGTCTTGGTACTTAATATGCCTGTTCTTATGGTGGCTCCTGCAACTGTCAGTATACAGTATACATCGAACAGGACTTTGGTAACTCTCATTCACTGGGTTCCATTTTTCAAAAAGACCAATCCATGAGATCAATGAGAAGTCAATGGTGACATTTTTCTTCCATGAGGTATTAAAAGCGGAAAATCAAAGGGATTCAACAAATAGTAGAAGAGCACACGTTTTCCCTTGTTTGTGAGTGCTGTAGAGCAGGGGTTCCCAAAGTGGGGGTCGCGACCCCCCGGGGGGTGGCGAGAACCCGACTTGGGGTCGCGAGATGATTACAAAATAAAAATGGAAAATTAAAAAAAAATAATCAAAAAAATTAATAAATTTTTTGTAATCAATTTTTTTTTTTATATTATTATTAATAATAACGTTTGCATAGACATTTTTCAGGGGCGGACTAGCAATCTGTATAATTTCCCCGCAACGAGGCTCCCCCTTTGACAATCTAGCGCAGTGTTTCTCAAACTTTTTCATACCACCAGGACCACTTAACCAATAAAAAACACTCAAGGACCACCTAACTCCACAAATATCTAAAAACAATAGGCCTGCTTACCCATTCCAACAGTATATAACAAATTACAGCCTAATAATGACAGCTTAACCTTCTCTATATCGCCTCGTTCACACATTAAATCAACAATACAAATACAACTACAGATTGTATAAGCATTTAGTTCAAATGCGATTTAAAATCCTCTAAGGTTTTACACCTGTTATTATGAAATGTAGACTACATTTATTACGAGTTTATATCCGAGCCAACAGACTCACAGATTGTTGGCTACTGAGAGATATGCAAAATACACTGCATGTAGTACGACACAAACCTCCGCTGTGGATTTTCAAAACAAAATACAATAAAACTATGGTCGCAGGCCCAAGTTTAACTCTCTGAGGCCTGCATGGTCTGCCTACAAAACAAAAATAAAAAAACGTTTATGCAGCCCCAACAACAACATCAGATGCATATATTAGATAATAATCTCTATCTCACTCCTAACACATCTAAATCTACTTTCAGCATGGATACATGTTCATAAAATACATCCATTGTTTGTTCTATATGCTTCTTGAAATCCTAAAAAATACATCGTTTTTCTAGAACAGATTACAAATCGCCTGAAAATGGTACAAACAAGTGGCAACATGTTTGACGAAGGTTTGGCGCTGGGCTATATCATGCAATCGAAAGTGAAACTTAAGCTTGCTCCATTGCGGATATATTCCCACGAGAGGGCGGAAAACTGAAATTAATTCACGACCCCCTTCGACAGGGGGTCGCCAGTCTCTTGCACTGTTATTTTGGGGGTCGCGGGCTGAAAAGTTTGGGAACCCCTGCTGTAGAAGAGGTCATATAAGCTGAGTATAGCATCTTCTGCTGCTCCAGACAAACTGCATTAAGTTGCGGAAGTACAAAGTGTGTGGACCCAAAAGCACGGAAGAAGATTGAAGGGATAAGATTGATGAAGATTGTGCAAGGGAGTGGGATGTCTTTAATTCTGTTTCCTACCCACTTTTTCCACGTTGGTTTCACCACTTAAGGAGGAAATGCATGTTGTATTGAATCCAGTAGTACGGATTGATTGGAAAAATGCGGCTCCGTGGATGGCTGCTGTGTCTCGAGCTCCTCTCCAACATTACATTTTTATGGTTTTATTTTGGTGTTTGTTTTTAACTTTTACGCACTGGACCATGTTTATTCTCCTGTCCGACAAGGATCTAAAGCTCTCCCTGGCCCTCTATTTGGCAAATTGGCCCACATTTATTGTTTTTTATTTGATGTATTGTTTGCTGTCTTATATATACAGTATATTTATGTTACATTGTTGGAGGGACCTGGGATTTAAGATTTTAATTTCTTGAACTACACTGTAGTTTTGAGATGTTGACCGCAGGCAGTATGAAACATTCCAGAGTACCAATGTGGAGCCAAGAGGACTGTTCCATAGCTGCAAACTCATTTTATAATTGTTTCTGTGAATGTTTCAGCAGGTAAGCTGATGTCCTAATGTTATCTCTCTCCAGATGACACAGGCCAAACTAAGTCATGGACTCATCAAAGGCTATGAAGTGATCTGGAGAAAGACCACAGAGAAACAACAACACCATAGAACCAACTTGGCTTTCAACAAACAAAGTTTTTCCCTCAGTCTGAACAGTACTAAAGAATATATCGTCACAGTTACAGCTAGGAATATAAACGGCAGCTCAACTCCATCCACCATCACCATTCCCAGCCTCAATCCAGGTATTAAAATAACAGAATTACAGATTTCTTAATATCTGGCAAGCATGGGTGTCACTTTGTTTTTAACCTGTTAAGCCCAATTCCCCCAATTCCCCCACTGCACTGGTAAGGTAAAACCAGGCCGACTAATAAGTGCTTTCTTTGTAACTTTGACCTGCTTGACTGAATACACAAAAAACAATGAAGAAAGAGTTATCTCTGGGCTGCTTCAGTGCCAGCTGCTCCCCCCGGGACCCGAAAATGGCGTAGCCTGTACTTCAACATCAATGCATACGAATGGGCTCGATATATGCTGTATTGAACCAATAAACTAACACAAACTAACTATATCACTATAACATGATGATGATGATGATGATGATGATGATGATGATGATGATGATGATGATGATGTTGATAAAGAATGCATCTAACGTTCCGCTGTTCATTATAATACAAACACAGAGCATTAAACAAACCATCATGCTCTTACTTTGAAATCGTGAGGTAATGTCGTCAACAGCAGGCCATCACGTATTTTCCGAAAATAAAGGTAGGATAACGCTTTCTAAAAACATTCTTAAAATGTTTGGTAATAACCTTCTTAAAATGAATTTGTATTTATGTTGCCAGAATGTTATTATTTTAGAGAAGGATAACATGGTTTATGTTAAAGAAATTATGCAAATGTTCTATGGTAACCATTTACTAAAATATGTTTACATTATTTGAACATAAAAACATAATATTCCTGTAATTGTTCAACTCAAAATTCCTGGGTAAGTGGACTGACCACTGTGGTCATTAGGATGCTTATGATAGTTTACTTAACTATTGGAATTTGACTATTAACACATGTAAAAGGATGACACGGAATCAGCAGGTGAAAGTAACATTTGTTTATTAGAAAAGGGGAGCTGGGAGTGGAGGTTGGTTATGGCGGCAGTGGGAAACAGTTGTTCCAGGGTGGGTAGAGGGGCCTGGCTGGTCTTGGGAGTGTGGAAGGCCTTGGATTCCTCCTGGGAGAGACACAAAAATGAGTGTGAGGCAAAAGCAGGCAAAGTTGTCAAAGAATATGCTGGTAAAAAGCTGGAGCGGCACGCAACAAACCGTTCACGGCAACAATCCGGCAGGGATTGAGTGCAGGCTGCAGGCTTTCATAGTGTGGCTGACGAGCAGGTTGCCGGTGTGGTTGATTGGAGATTGCTCCCAGCCGTGTAGAGCATACCAGCAGGCAGAGAGAGAGCCACACAGTAGAAAGAAACACATACAAACACTAACAGGGGTTTCAGGGACGGGCAGTGATAGTCGGTCCGTTCTTCTATATGTCTGTCTTTGGTTTTCTAAGTGTTATTCGATCCATATGACAATAGAGATACGTATGTGCAGAAACAAAAAGAAAAACTTGGGGTATAATGTTCGAACAATGTTATCCCCAAACATTTTAAGAATGTGTTTAGAGAACGTTATCCTACCTTTCAGAAGTACATTCTAGGAACCAAAATAAAACTTCTCGATGAAACCATTCCTAGAACAATGAATGGTAACATTCTCAGAATGTTTTTAGAACCAACAATGTCTAGCTGGGAACTCAGACATGCCAACGCAAACATGCAATATCATGAATTACGTGCTTGTTTTTTTCTAAAAAGGAAAATATGGTCAGATTTCTTTTAAACATCCTTTTCAAACAAATGCAAAAACTTTGTTTTTTAAAGTGCACTACAAATAAATCTGACGTTGACCATGACCATGTTAATATTTCGCATTTCACAGGAACATTTTATAAAAAAATAATAACCTCCTGAAAACATTATCCAAATGTTGCTTCCAAAATGTTCTTCTTTGGTTATCATGTAACATTGAGTGAATGTTCTATAAAAGAACATCTTTAATGTGTTACCCCAACAACGTCCAAAACACATCCTTAGAATTTTGGAGGCAAAACATTCCACCTTTGTTGACTTATCACATTAAAGGAACATTTTATAAAACACTTTCTGTCATCTCAGGCCTCAATAACATCCTGAAAACATTTTCAGAATGTTGCTTGGAGAATGTTCTTTATTTGTTATCATGTAACATTGAGGGAACGTTTTATATAGAACATCTTTAATGTGTTACCCAACAACGTCCAAAACACGTCCTTAGAATGTTGCAGGCAAAACGTTCCACCTTTGTTAACATATCACATGAAAGGCCTCAATAACATCCTCAAAACATCCTCTGAATGTTGCAGTTAAAACGTTATGTCTTAGTTAACCTTAAACCTTATAGGAACATTATTTGAACAAATAAACCTCCTAAAAAGTTTCTTTGAACATCAGATTAAAACGTTTCTTTAAAACCTTGTTAGAACCAATAGGTAACGTTAGCCAAAGTTGTGAGAACGTTCCCCGCTAGCTGGGATGTATTTATTATAAACGTTAGTCCTTAACATCTATCACTGTGTATATCACCATTCAAACATATTTTAAAAGTTGAACAAACCCCACACAGCTCTGTGAAATGTTGACTTTATTTAATCATTTCAGTAAAAACTAACATTCATATTTCTCTTTTGGATTATAATACTGATGAACGTTAAAAACAAAGCATTTTGGCAACTTACCACATACGTTTTAAAATGCTTAATAACCACCGTAAGTTTCATGATATAATTTCTCCGTCATAATCGGTTGTTTCCGTGAACGGCCAACTGTTGTGTGATGGCGAATGCTGCGGCTGCTAGGCATTGTGGGGCAGCATTTTCTCCTCTCCTTTCGGTAAGTGAGGTTCAGTGGTTCCTAAGCTAAAGGAGTTTATAAAGGAAGTTTGAAACCTCCTTTCCTATCATGTAGAGCAGTGGTTCTCAACCTGTGGTACGCGTACCACTGGTGGTACGCCAGCTCCCGCTAGTGGTACGTGGAGGAATCTGACATATATAAAAAAAAAAAAAAAGATTAATTAATATATATATATATATTTTTTTTATTCAAAGGTGCGGTCGGTAATTTTGGAGAAACCAGCTCGAGTGAGCTAGAATTTGAAAATACACAACCGGAAAAAATATGCCACTTCCTTGCAGAGCCTTCCACAGATGACATTTTTTAAAGGATTTTTTGTCAAAGCACTTCAGATATCCATTGCTATCGGGATGTTAAGAGCATTCCATGGAATATAACAAAAGTGTATCTCGAGCCGGTTTCTCAAACGTACCTACCCCACCTTTAACCTTTACACATAACACAGACATATAAAATACAGGAAACAGAACTAAGTAAACAAAAAGACGAAAAGCAGTGGCTACATTGTGCACATTTGGGACATTAAGGTACACTATTATTACTGCAAGAGCAGCTGATGGTAAGGACCTCAGACAACTTCAATTTAAAACAGGCTATAGGGACAAGTGCCATCAGTTTGAGGCTTGATTGAATAACATTAATTAAAAAATAAATCATACTATCAACATACTACAACGAATGAAAATAAGCTTGAGATAATTGAAACTGTGGTTTAAATTAGTTCTAATAGGCTATTGCTGTTTTTAGATTTAGAAACGAAAACATTTTTTTTTAAATTTCTGGCGTTGCTAATTACGACCTTACTACCCGCTAACGTTGCAAGCAAGCTAAAGAAAGAAGAAAGCTGAATGATGTTAAAAACGTGGCTCAAAACGGGAGGTATTCGGAAGAGAGGTACAGAGGAGAATATTACCAGCTAAAGTGAACAAGTGAATGAGGAGGAGGACAGTCATCAACCGAGCACAAGCGCAGGCTCCACAAGCAACGCAAAAGTGATATGCACAGCCGCTGTGATGGAGGAGAGAAGTGACTCAGGAAGAAGGCATTTGCTCAAATAATGGAGAGAAGGCTGTGACCGAGGTCAAACACTGAAAAAGCACACACTTGTCCTTAATTGTTGTCTTTTTTCTTATCTATTTTCTTTTTTACTTTGCCACCACAGAAATGGCAATAGCAAACATCAGCAGACTGAAGATGAGCTATTAGCCCTTAGGCTCATCTGCTCCTGGAGGCTTTCATTATTATTGTGGAACTGAATTCCCAAGAGGACATTTTCTGTTACGATGAAGGTGGTTGCAGGAGGCCTAAATTCAAACTTTGGTATAGGTCCAGGAAATGACATGTGTGTACAGTTAACATTTGTTGTGTGAGAATAAGTTATTATTTTGTTCTTTATATTCTCACTTGTGGTGAGAGAGAGAGAGAGAGAGAGAGAGAGAGAGAGAGAGAGAGAGAGAGAGAGAGAGAGAGAGAGAGAGAGAGAGAGAGAGAGAGAGAGAGAGAGAGAGAGAGAGATACATTTGCCTCCGAGTCCTGCATGGACTGTATTTTATCATTGGTCATATGGTGGTACTTGAAGAGCCAACTATTTTCTCGGGTGGTACTTGGTGTAAAAAGGTGGAGAACCACTGATGTAGAGAATTTGAACGGCACTTATTAAGAGTTATGCGCCCAAACATCTTAAGAAAGTTATCACCAAAAATGTTAAGAATGTTTTTAGAGAACGTTATCCTACCTTTCAGAACAACATTCTGGGAACCAAACTAAAACTTCCCGCTGAAAACGTTTTAAGAATAGTAGGGCATAATGTTCTAACAATGTTATCAACCACATCTTAAGAAGGTTATCAACAACATCTTAGGAAGGTCATCAAAAACATCTTAAGAAGGTCATCAAAAACATCTCAAGAAGGTTATTACCAAGCATTTCAAGAATGTTTTTAAAGAACGTTATCCTACCTTTCAGAAGAACATTCTGGGAACCAAAATAAAACGTCCCGCTGAAAACGTTTTAAGAACAGTAGGGCATAATGTTCTAATAATGTTATCAAAAAGATCTTAAGAAGGTTATCAAAAACATCTTAAGAAGGTTATCACCAAACATTTCCAGAATGTTTTTAAAGAACGCTATCCAACCTTTCAGAAGAACATTCTGGGAACCAAACTAAAACTTCCCGCTGAAAACGTTTTAAGAATAGTAGGGCATAATGTTCTAACAATGTTATCAACCACATCTTAAGAAGGTTATCAACAACATCTTAAGAAGGTCATCAAAAACATCTTAAGAAGGTCATCAAAAACATCTCAAGAAGGTTATTACCAAGCATTTCAAGAATGTTTTTAAAGAACGTTATCCTACCTTTCAGAAGAACATTCTGGGAACCAAAATAAAACGTCCCACTGAAAACATTTTAAGAACAGTAGGGCATAATGTTCTAATAATGTTATCAAAAAGATCTTAAGAAGGTTATCAAAAACATCTTAAGAAGGTTATCAACAAACATTTCCAGAATGTTTTTAAAGAACGTTATCCAACCTTTCAGAAGAACATTCTGGGAACCAAACTAAAACTTCCCGCTGAAAACGTTTTAAGAATAGTAGGGCATAATGTTCTAACAATGTTATCAACCACATCTTAAGAAGGTTATCAAAAACATCTTAAGAAGGTCATCAAAAACATTTCAAGAAGGTTATTACCAAGCATTTCAAGAATGTTTTTAAAGAACGTTATCCTACCTTTCAGAAGAACATTCTGCGAACCAAAATAAAACGCCCCGCTGAAAACGTTTTAAGAACTGTAGGGCATAATGTTCTAATAATGTTCTCAAAAACATCTTAAGAAGGTTATCAAAAACATCTTAAGAAGGTTATCACCAAACATTTCAAGAATGTTTTAAAGAACGTTATCCTACCTTTATGTCAAACCTAAGTTTCAAAGAGTCTTCATTTTCAGCTGGACACAGAGTGAACACTTCTCGGATCATTGGCAGTAACAGGGGCTTCAACCTGTCCTGGTCTGCCAGTCCTGCCGCCAGCTGTGGGTACATAGTGGACTGGTGTCCTACGTCAGGGCCTTGCACTGTGGACTGGCTGAGAGTGCCTCCCAATAAGACCAATGCCAAAGTATTTTCAAGTAAGTTGTATTATTTCCCCACAAAACAGTTATCAATGTAACATTACATTTGATTGTGTTACAGCACAACAGCTCTCCTGTTATTTCTTTACCCCAGAAAACTTCACCGACGGACAAAGATTCTCATTTTCCGTGTACGCCTGCACCCAGGGAGCTCCACTGCTACTGGACAAAAGAGAGGGCTATTTCACAGAGAAAAGTATGATTGAATCAATTGACTTTTCTGTGGACAAATGCTTGCATTACAAATGTGTCAGTGGCATAAAATAGTACTTACACTGTTTTACCCATTTTGTCAGGTATAAAAGAAGGCCTGTTTAAGTCATTGAAGGGGAAACAGCAGGATTCCGATTTTGAAGTATCCTGGGACCCTATATATCTAAAAGAGCAGACTGCTTTCATACAAGGATATGTCCTGTATTGTTTGGACAACAGCAATACAGTCATCAATTTCAGCACAGGTAATGATAATAATGCATTTTATTTACACTGAACAAAAATATAAACGCAAGAGTTTTGTTTTTGCTCCCATTTTTCATGAGATAAACTCAAAGATCTAAAACATTTTCTATATACACAAAATAACCATTTCTCTCAAATATTGTTCACAAACCTAAAAGAATCTGTGATAGTGAGCACTTCCCCTTTGCCGAGATAATCCATCCCACCTCACAGGTGTGGCATATCAAGATGCTGATTAGACAGCATGATTATTGCACAGGTGTGCCTTAGGCTGGCCACAATAAAAGGCCACTCTGAAACGTGCAGTTTTGCTTTATTGGGGGGGTCTGGGGGGGTAAAAACAAAAAGTGTTGCGTTTATATTTTTGTTCAGTGTATATAGGCACCTTTTTAAGGCTCTGAAAGTCATCGTAAAAAGGTACAAAAACAAAATACCTGCAATAAAACAAGACATAATCAATAAGAACAGAGGATGTGTGATGAATAGTGATCAGGGTGGATATGTCAGTGTGAAGAAAAATGTTTTGAGACGTGATTTGAAAATGGAGAGAGAGTCAGTATTCCGGATGCCCGGTGGGAGGAAGTTCCAGAGGAGGGGGTGCCGAGCTGCCGAAGGCTCTGGACCCCATGGTGGTTAAGGGAGACCAGAGAGAAGAGAGAAGAGAGTTGCAGTATTTGATGCGTGGAGGGACCAGGGCAGTGGAGGCGCAAGGGTATGGCTGGGGTAGGCTACAGCCATACCAAGAAATGGCTTAGCCCCACCTTAGCCCCACCATGAAAAATGATGTTAAAGTAAGCAAAATAAAGTCTGTCAACTCGCGGAGTAAATTGCACAGACAGCAGTTTGTAAGATTGATTTCAGTAGCCACTTGTCTGGAAATACCGAAGACTAGAAACGGTTTTGAAAACTTTTGTCACGTAGTGATCGTCTTCTCAATAAAACATCTTTGATAATGTATTCTGGCCAATCAGAATCACGATAACGGCGTGGTGTTGTTGCAGGAAGTCCCGACGGAGAATAATGTTGCTGTAGTACATCTCTATATACATTGATACAACATTACGTGTTGATAGAAATCAACACGTAATGAAATAAGACCCCACGGTTTGATGATTGATAGGTGTGTGGGCTGTCTTTCATTTTGACACACAGAATAATGGGGGCTATCCACCCTTATCCACAAAAGTAATTCGCAGAGCCTCTTCCCTCTTCTCTCTGTGAGGAGCAGCAGGTTCAGCTTTCAGAACAAAGTAACAAAAAACTAAAATGGCATTCATTTTTTTAAATGTGTAGTAATAGATTTTTTTTTTTTCTTCTCAAGAGAGTACCAGAATGTGTATTTTATGTTAGTATTTCAAAAAGTCTCCTGGGGGAGAATCCCCCCAGATCCCCCTGCAGGGGTTGGGTTTTCAACATGTCAACTCTTTCACCTTTGGGGAAATTGCAGAATTGGCTCCAGGTCGCCCTTTTTATTTACTACAAGACAAACTCTTTATTTCATACAGTTCAATTTGGATTGAGACAGGGAAATAATCTAAACCTGACACGTGTCGTTTCACTGTCAAGGGGGACGATATAGCGTGTATGTAATTACATGGCAAATACTGAATTGAGCCCCACCACTGTATGGGTTAGCCCTACCATAGATTACCCAACAAAAATACTCTGGATCCGCCACTGGACCAGGGTGTGAACAAGGATGGCAGTGCTGTTCGGTGTGAGGGACGGCGGAGGCGGTTAATGCTACGTATATGGAAATAAGCAGACCGAATGACATAACTTATGAGAAATTTGAAGGAAAGTCTGCTGTCGAGGATGACACCCAGACTCTTAACCTGAGGGGAGGTCGAGACTGAGGAGTTGCCGATGGAAATGGAGAAACTGTCAGGTTTGGTTAGGGTGGATTTGGTGCCAATGAGGAGAACCTCAGTCTTATCACTGTCATGAGGAGGTTGTTAATGATTTTCACCAGAGATGTTTCTGTGCTGTAAAGGGGACGGAAACCAGATTAAAATTGTTCGTAGAGGTTATTGTCCGACAAATGGGTAGGGTCCTTGGATGCATTTGTTTTTTTGGGGTCTGCACCAAGTTTCTTAAAGATCTCCTATCATGCTATTTGTAGGCATATATTATGGGTTATATTATATGGGATCAGATATGCAAATATCATGCATTTTAGACATTCCTCATATCCCTCTTTCAGCCCTTTTAGAAAATGGCTGATTCTCTGCTGGACCCGCCCCCTTTTGAGCACCGCCCACACTGTCAGTTCTGTGACTAAATGCTGTCGTGATTAAACGCCATATCATGTTCCAAACCACTTCATGGATTATTTCTGAAACCGCATGGAGCTCAAATGCTTCTTTTCTTGCGGGTTTAGGTGAGTTCCTTTTTGTATTTCTTGCTTTTTTACACATACTTTCTCCAGTAAAAGAAAATGTTTTAATGTCGATTAATCGCATGATGTCCATAGTTAATCGCGATTAATCGCAAATTAATCGCACATTTTGTATCTGTTCTAAATGTACCTTAGAGGAATATTTTTCAAGTTTGTAATACTCTTATCATGAGTGGACAAATATGCTTTATGCAAATGTTTGTTTATTATCATTGGAACAATGGCAAATATTCTCCTGAATATTTTCAATACAACAGCCTGGCACTTCTCTCTCTCTCTTACACTCTCTCCCAACCCTTTCTACTTATTTGCACTGATCCAGTTGCTCAAACAGACAAGCCTGTTTAAAGTTGTCGGCGAAATGCAGCTCCTCTGTCTTCATCTTCAGTCAAAGCATGAGACTGAAGTTCCCAATGTGGGTCAAAATAATGCGCTGTGATGTGCAGTCGACACGTTGGACACGATCCAAATTATCTAACGCAGCCCCTCATCCTTCACAATGTTAAGCTGTAGCCACCCATGTAGCTATCGCTGTTGTTGTCCAGGCGTCTCCCCGGCAAAATTTCAAGCGTGGTCTGCCGCAAATCAGTTCGAAACCCGCCTCGGCCGCCACTGCGTCAGGCCGTTGTGTCCTGGCAAAACACTTCACCCTAATTTGCTCCTGTGGGTATTGTCCACAGTAATAACTGTTACATGTCTAATATGTGTGATATGTCATGTAAAGCGCTTTGAGCACCTGGAAAAGCGCTCTAATGAAAATGTAATGAATTATTATTATTATTATTATAAAAGACATCAAAAGGTGCATTTTGCATGATAGGACACCTTTAATCCCTACTATAGTTGCCACTGTCTACTGTACACCTAAGCCAGATAATGATTTCACAAATGCATTTGCTGCTTTCCTCACGCATCTCTGCTCACTCTCCCCTAACATAATATGGCTGGGAGATTTTTATGAAATGTGGATATTATGAACAATGCAAAAAAAAAAACGCAAGACAAAAAGCATTTGAGCTCCATACTTTTTCAGATATAATCCTTGATGTGGTTTGGAACATGATATGGCATTTATTCACAGCATTTAGCTGTATCTGCCAGAGCTCAAAGAGTGTGTCTGCGTGCTCCAAAGGGGGCGAGGCCAGCAGCTACTGACCCAGAATCACTTCTCTAACGGCCCCTACACACGGCGGCGTGCGTTGAAGCTTCAACGCTTCTGCCCATTCACTTGAATGGGGTGACGTCACGCTTCGCCGAACTGCTTTGTGGGAGCAAAGTGTAGCAATGTTCTACTTTTGAAGCTTCGACGGAAGCGTCAGCCAATCGAATCATATGCCAGTACAAGCTCTAGCCAATCAAACCATGTGCTTGTGTGTCCGGGGAGGGAGATTCATGTGATTGGTTTGTGAGTCGAGTGTCAGACACGCCCACCGGCAAGCTTCAACGCATGCCGCCGTGTGTAAGCTTCCTAAGAGGGCTGAAATAGAGGGATATGAGGGATGTCTAAAATGCATGATCTGTTTGGTATTTTGAGGAAAACTAATCAGACATTTTTTTTTTTTTTTTTATACAGTATATCTGAGACCCATAATATATGCCTGAAAATAGCATGGTAGGAGATCTTTAAGTTGTAAGGCAAGTGATTCAAATGAGCGGTGCACAGAAACAGACAAGACTTCAGATTCTCGCGGTAAATCTGCAAGAGACCTCCCCTCTCCCGGTGGAAAGTGGTTGACAGACAAACCCAGGAGGAGTAGATTCATTCAACTGTGAAAAGTCATTAGGTTTTTGCCACGTTTCAGCCAAACAGAGAAAGTCAGACTTACATCAGGAGAGTTTGGAGAAGAGGACCCTTGCTCGTAAGAGAACGAATGTGGAATAATCCAAAGTTGACATCAGTGTGGTCGTGTCGTTGTTTAGTTCTAACGTTAGCAGACCTGGCCTAAAAAACATTAACATATTTTAGACCACTTAAAGGTCCCATAACATTGCCATTTCTAGTGGTCATAATTCCATTTTTGAGGTCTACTAGATTTACATCGTTCAATGTTCCAAAATCACATTGGTTTCTCATCTCTGTATAGTATGTGTATTCACTCTCTGTCCTAAACGGCTTGTGTGAGCTGGATTATTGGTGTCATTTCCTGGTTGCTACGTGGGGTCTGCGAGACAGCAAGACACCTCGTTACAGGGTGTACTTTTTGAGGGTTTGTAACTTTGCAGACTGTTTACACGCATAAAAAGCTACATAACACACAAGGGGACGGTTAATAACCAGAAAAGCATGTCATGTGACCTTTAAATACACACAACCAGGAATCTTATGTGCGGTTATCCAGATGTTTGACGCGTCATTTATTTAGATTACTCATTTATCCACATGCAAATAGGAAAAGAAATGAGCAACTTGACTTCTGTTTACTACATAGTGATATAAAAACAACCATCCCACTGTAAACACTGCCCTAGAGTAAATACTGTGCATTAAAAAATGCTTTGTATGTCCTTATAGCTGCATACAGTCACAATATATTATGTAATAATATATCATTTATAAAGTGTTTGTATGCCACATATATTCTGATATATAGAAAATGGTAAATTGGTATTTTTGATGGAGTGTTACTTTTATATTTACAGATACAAGGCAAAGCACAACAATTGAATTGGGTTAAATTGTGAGCTTTTTGGGTTTTCAGGATATTTATCAGTAATAACAATCTCTTTTGCTCTGCTATTTTGCTCAGACGATCCTGACTCCACCAGCCTGAGAGCAAGAAACCTTAAAATGGGTTTCTACAATTTCACAATGAGGGCACAGACGTCAGTTGGAGAATGTGGCGCTGCATTCATTACTGCCACCTTGAACTCACCGAGTATGTCTTTCTCCCTTTCAGCCTACAATTTCTCTTTCTAAACAAATCCATATTCTTGACTAAAACTATGGAAACACTACACAGTCATGTATTTGTTTCTTAATTTGAATGACCTGTTCCTTATCAGTGCTGTTTGTTTGAACTCACCAGCTGAAAACTTAATAGGCGCAGTCCTTATTCTCCTGGTCACTGTTTTTGGTCTCCTTTCCCTCACAACTATGCTTTGCTTCAAACACTGGACATGGTAAGTCAAAATATCAACTCTTGTTCTCTTCTCTCAATTGTTGCTTCTTTTGCTTACATAAAAAAAAATGTGTGACTTATTGCCATGCATTCTTACAATCCACAGTATCAAACAGAAGGTCTATCCTCCAATCCCAAAGCCGGTGTTGACATCAGCGGTAGGTCCTTACAACTATGTCTTAAAGGGGCACTTCAATAGTTATGCGTAGCTTATTCGCCCTGAAGTGTATTACTCAAACCGAGAACACTGTTATTTCATGTATATAATATAGTGGCTCGGCAAGGAGGTTACTAAAGTCTAAATGAGCTTGAGACATTATTGACCAAAATCCTGTGTAAGAACACATTGGTTAAAAGGGCGAAAATTGTGATCATTTTAAAAAGGCAGGAATGCTTCAATAACAGATGACATGAATGGAATGGGATTTAGTGTTTTTGGATCTTGGCTTGTGCTAGGAGGACCCTCAAGAATATATGCATTGATTTTTACAAATATGATCGATTTAACCACTTCAGCCCAAATGGTAAATGGTAAATGGACTGTACTTATATAGCGCTTTATCCAGTCTTTAAGACCCCTCAAAGCGCTTTACATACTACATGTCATTCACCCATTCACACCCATTCATACAGAGCAGTGTACCTTACTCTATAGGACCTAACATTGACACACATTCACACACCGTTGGCCATGCCATCGGGAGCAACTCAGGGTTAAGTATCTTGCCCAAGGATACATCGACATGTTGACTGCATGGGCTGGGATCGAACCCACAACCTTCTGGTTGAAAGACAACCACACTCCCTCACAGCCACAGTCGCCCAAGACTGAAATATATCTTTAAAAATGTTGGCTCGAATGCCTTGCTACTTTTGTGATTTCTTAACTTTTGCATTATCACTTTTCAAATACTTTGTTTTATGATCAGATACCTGCACAACTATAAAAGTAAGATCACAAAGCTAGAAAATGTTAGCTTGGCTTTCCACATAAGATGCAAACATTTTTAAATATGATCTGCTATATAACGACATGTTAGCATTATTAATTGTTAACATTTTGAAAAGATGTGCAGTTCACTTAAAGCTGTGCATTGCCTCAAAGTGCACAGCTTTGCAGATTTTATAGCATGGCTGTACACTCTTAATCTTAGTGGGTCTCTTCTGAGTCCCCTTTATGGAAGTGCAACACTGAATTGGGGGCATACACCTTTTAGATTTGGTTAAAAAAAGAAAAAGTTGAGTCTCCCTACTTCGCTTCATCATTGTTTCAGAGGTTATCCACCTTTTTGCACTCCAAGCTACCACCCACTTTTAAATTAATGCAAGTTTTTCTCCCCAAGGGTGAACATGGATGTCATCTCCTTTACATGGATCAGTGTCACCACAGTGACGTAGATATTCTGGAGGTTCTGGAGCTAGTGTGTAGTGAAGAAACACCAATTAACGGTTCTGTCCGCCAGGAGAACATATTATTTGTTGTTTCCCAAACTCCAAAGGGTTACTCCAACCAGCCGCAGGAAAAGTGCCCCCCAGATCCCCTGACCGCAACAACTACAAAACTCCCGTCTTTGAAAGGATTACCATCTTCTCCATTTGGAAGTGTATTTTCTAACCCATCCTACAACCTGATAATGAAGCCTGGTGATCGGCAGTCCAGGTCATTTCCTGAGCTTCAGGAAGGAAACAGTTTTGAGAGAAGCATCGATGGATACCAGCCTCAGGGTCTCACAGAAACCTTCCATATAAACCCGACAGAAGAGGATCCGGGGAGTCCTATGTCCTGTGTCTTTACTTATGTTGTGTTACCACAGTCACTTTCAAAATAGCTGGTTCATGCGCAGGCTTTATAAGTTACAAAACAGAAAAACATATATATATAGTGAAACACTTTGTGACAGAGATATCGTCACTATTTGCGTATGACACATGGTAAAACACATTCAAACACACAGTCATTGTGGCGAGTGCATGCACTACAATTACTTGACAGTAAAATTCTTACCAGACATTTTCAAAGTAATCACTAAACAATATTTTGTTAAAGACAGTTTTTTTTTTTTTTATCATACTTAACATAACAATGCTTTCCAATATGCCAAAGTGACCTGCTGTTCTTAGTTCCTGAGTTTGAAACAGCACAACAGAATAGTGTGGCTTTAAATAGAAGCTCAATCAGTCGAAACAGCTGCGCTCAATTGGACTGTACCATCTACTGCATGGGCATGGGTGACAATATTTCTTAGAATTAAATATGTAATTGTTTAGGGCTTTAATGGTCAAAAGTAGTAGCATATGATGACTTCTTCGATTTATTGTGCTTCATAAATGTGTAATTATTTAGATTCATTCATTTGATTGAATAGTTGTTTGGCCTATCTAAGTCTAATAGTGGCTAACAGTAGCTGTAGAGCAGAGAGGTATCTGTGAAATATGTTCTGCAAGCCATATACAGTGGGACAAAAAAGTATTTAGTCAGCCACCAATTGTGCAAGTTCTCCCACTTAAAAAGATGAGAAAGGCCTGTAATTTTCATCCTAGGTATACCTCAACTATGAGATACAAAATGAGAAAAAAAATCCAGAAAATCACATTGTCTCATTTTTAAAGAATTTATTTGCAAATGATGGTGGAAAATAAGTATTTGGTCACCTACAAACAAACAAGATGTCTGGCTCTCACAGACCTGTAACTTCTTCTTTAAGAGCCTCCTTTGTCCTCCACTTGTTAACTGTATTAATGGCACCTGTTTGAACTCGTAATCAGTATAAAAGACACCTCAAACCTCAAACAGTCACACTCCAAACTCCACTATGGCCAAGACCAAAGAGCTGTCAAAGGACACCAGAAACAAAATTGTAGACCTGCACCAGGCTGGGAAGACTGAATCTGCAATAGGTAAGCAGCTTGATGTGAAGAAATCAACTGTGGGAGCAATTATTAGAAAATGGAAGACATACAAGACCACTGATAATCTCCCTCGATCTGGGGCTCCACGCAAGATCTCACCCCGTGGGGTCAAAATGATTACAAGAACGGTGAGCAAAAATCCCAGAACCACACGGGGGGACCTAGTCAATGACCTGCAGAGAGCTGGGACCAAAGTAACAAAGGCTACCATCAGTAACACACTACGCCGCCAGGGACTCAAATCCTGCAGTGCCAGACGTGTCCCCCTGCTTAAGCCAGTACATGTCCAGGCCCGTCTGAAGTTTGCTAGAGAGCATTTAGATGATCCAGAAGAGGGTTGGGAGAATGTCATATGGTCAGATGAAACCAAAATAGAACTTTTTGTTAAAAACTCAACTAGACGTGTTTGGAGGAGAAATAATGCTGATTTGCATCCAAAGAACACCATACCTACTGTGAAACATGGGGGTGGAAACATCATGCTTTGGGGCTGTTTATCTGTAAAGGGACCAGGACGACTGATCCGAGTAAAGGAAAGAATGAATGGGGCTATGAAGGAGTGGCTTCGTATGAAGCATTTCAAGGTCCTGGAGTGGCCTAGCCAGTCTCCAGATCTCAACCCCATAGAAAATCTTTGGAGGGAGTTGAAAGTGAAGTAACGTGTTATGGCAGAAAAGTTCAACACAGCGTATTTTTGGTATATTCCTTTTGAATGCACCTGATATATGGAATATGTGTGAAACGTGAATGAACGAGTCTGTTTTTTATATATACTCTTAAAATAATGTCCCATTTTTAGTATAACCTGTGACTTCTGCCTTGAGTGAAAAGATTACCCGTTAAGTATTTTTCAGAAAGTCTTGTTGCAGTTTCAAGATATTAGAAGAGGCCCATGAGTTTGTTTGTTAATCATCAATGGTCTTTGTAATTAACAGGGGAACTCCAAGAGAGATCTTCCTCAGATATAATGCAGTTAAAGTCTTGTTAAGTTAATGGTTTATTTCCTGCAAGGCTCATAAAGAGGCCTGGAGACCATGGTCCTTTTCTTCTTATTAATAAATGTATTCATTCCGAGTAAGTTGACTTCGAGTTGAAAGGAAGTTCAGAGATGGCCTTAAGCTACAAGAACAGTTAACTTTTGTTAGTTAACTAATCCTATGGCCGTCATGGGACGTTTAAACATTTACAAATATGGCTTTCATAAAGAAAGACATGCTACATTCTGAGGGGCTGCAGGATAAGATGTGGGTATTCATTGCAGTAAATATATGTGTGTGTTTAATTACTTTGTATCAATAATAGCAGTCTGTGTAACAAGAAGCTGGAAATATGAGAAGTGAAACCTTTGTATTTGGATGTATTCATGATTTTTGTGAGCTATGGGGTAGGACTGCTTGAGAGCAGAGGTAATGTTATCCTCGTTATTATTGATATTAAGGTAACTCACATGTGTTATTTGTATAATCCAACTATAAACAACTATATCGTAAACATATCTTTAAGATACCAAAAGTATGTGAAACTATATGTGAATTGAACAAGAGGGGGGAGGAGGCCAGAGAGAGAACTCTATGCAAGAATGTATGTGTGTTAAACTGAGGGGGCCGCAGTGAGGGGAGGAGGGGAGAATGCATGTTGTAACCGGACACCTTAGAATGTGTCTGTCTGTTTGTGTCTGCCAATCAGTGATCTCCTTGAGGGAGTCTCTGCATAACACCTCCCACGGGAACTACAATATGTCTCTGTGAAGTCCTATTCTCGTTCTCTCTTCCTCCTGCTGCCAATACATGTAAGACCTCCCAGCGGGAGGAACCAGAGCCGGGGTAATCCGGATTACTTCGTGATTTTGTATTGTTGTGTTTTACCATTAAATCAGCATATTTGTTATAACCTTACTCTGGTTGCTTTGAATTATTCCTCTGTTAATTTGACCCATTCACAAAAGGACGCGCGGAGAGAAAGGGGGGGGGGGGGCTCAGAGCCCCCCACCAGAGTGTGGTATCTCCTACAAAAGTCTGTGTTGCCCAGCGACAGCCCCAAAACATCAGTGCTAGAGGAGATCAGCATGGAGGAATGTGATTTTCTGGATTTTTTTTTTTTTCTCATTTTGTCTCTCATAGTTGAGGTATACCTAGGATGACAATTACAGGCCTCTCTCAACTTTTAAGTGGGAGAACTTGCACAATTGGTGGCTGACTAAATACTTTTTTGCCCCACTGTATATATATATATAATAAAGATATGTGTGTTTTGTTCTATTTTATGTCATTTCGTTTTTTCAAAATGTTCTGTAAATAAAAGCACTAAAATATATGGCAGTAGTAGGCTGCCACAAGAACAGTAATTCTCCCATAATAACACTTAACAAATATGATTTATTCTTATGTAACAAGACATGAAACTATAAGTGTTAATTGTGTCTTAATAACAAAACATTTGGTATTTCTATCTCAGAACATGTTGTGGGTTATTGACAGTTCAGCTACCAATAGCAAGGTGATTTTTACCTGTATGTTTCATATTTGCACATTTATATTTTTGTAAAATTTGTACTGAAGGTTATACAGGAAACCGTGTACAGGAAGTAGGAGGAAGATAACTGAAAAGCATGGCAGTAGACTACGGCTGCAGTCGAATAGTCCATTTAGTTTAGGAACCTTCCTAACCGAGTGAAATGACCCTGAAGTCCCTCAGTGGCAGCCATGATAAGTGCTGTTTGAATTCTCTTTCTTAGATAGAAATACCAAATGTTTTGTTATTTAGACACAATTAATAACTAGGAAAGGAGGTTTCAAACTTTCTTTATAACCTCCTTTAGCTTAGGAACCACTGGACCTCCCTTACCGAAAGTAGAGGAGAAAATGCTGCCCCACAATCCCTTGCAGCCGCAGCATTTGCCGTCACACAACAGTCGGCCGTTCACGGAAACAAACGATTATGATGGAGAAATTACATCATGAAAGTTACGGTGCTTATTAAGCATTTTAAAACGTATGTGGTAAGTTGCCAAAGTGCTTTGTTTTGAACGTTCATCGGTATTATAATCAAAAAGCGAAATATGAACGTTAGTTTTTACTGAAATTATCAAATAAAGTCAACATTTCACTGAGCTGTGTGGGGTTTGTTCAACTTTTAAAAGATGTTTGAATGGTGATATACTTAAGCAATAGCTCACGACAGGCCGTGGTATATGCTCATTATATAACAGCTAAGGGGTGTGGTTCGGCCCGACGCGAAGCCGATTCGTACTTGTAATTTTATTGAATAGTAACGTTATTGAATATTATTGTATTCTCTTTTTTCGGAGTTGCACTTTGCAGACGGTCCCTGAGCACTCATTTCTTCTCCAGCTGCAGATAGAGACCAATGTAATGTGTCCAGTTTGGAGGACAGCACGTATGGGCTTTTTTTGATCAAAATGTGATTGTAGTTCGTTGTCAACCTTACCACGGTACTTAGGAGACGTACTTTGTGTCTGAACAACGTTTTGTTCATGAGTTATTGATCCGTGAAATCTGAATCTGCCAATATCGTTGCAACTTTACTCAACTCCTGTCAGCTCCGGACTGCGCAAAATGCGTACATGAAGCGCTACGTCATGAACGCAAGAAATCTACCCTCGTGTGGGCGCGCTCATGTGATTGGCTTAGAATTTAGGAGACATCTGATTGGCTATAGATAGAAAAAATTACAAGTACGAATCGGCTGACCGTCAGGGGAGTCTCAAAAAACCCACACACGAATGCACAGCGATCCGTGCACAGAAAGCGGTTTGTGTTTGCAGGTTCAGAGGTTTTAAACGGAAAACAAATATGTGTGGATCAAAAATACACATTTAAAACTTTTTTCTGTATTTGGATTTTATTTACATGTATATGAAACGGAACACATTTGTGTGTGGATTGACAAACACAAGTGTGGAACCGGAAATACAAGTGTGAATCCTTTTGCGGATCATGAAATACAAGTGTGAATCCTTCTGTGTGCATGTGTGTATTATGAGACTGTTCTGAGCCCATACCATACAGGCTCCGGAGCGCACCACCCACGGGCCGATGGCAGCATGGGCGACGTCCGAAACCGTCGAGGCGAGACGGGGACCAGGAGCGCACCACCCAGGCGCCGATGGAAACTTGAGTGGCGTCTGGAACTGCCGTCGAGGTGGTGAAAAAGTTGAGTGTGTCCACATGAGGTCAACCGGCTGGTCGAACCTCCTCTCCGGCACCAGAAACAAAACAAAAACTCAAATTCAGATAGCCGTTAGCACTAGCCGTTAGCCGTTGCCGTTAGCTGGCAGCCATCGGTAGCTGCTAGCCGTCGTTAGCCCCACGTGGTTAGCCGCTAGTCGCCGCCAGCTAGCGCAGCCGGGACGTGCAGCCGCACGCCCCGAAAAAACCAACCCACGAGGCAGCAATCGGCTTGCTGGTGGAATCAGCAGGTCGTGCACGGTCGCCCTGTAGCCGGAAAGCCGATGTGGGAATGGCGAGCAACATCCCCAGCCATTCCGCGGGGCGCGCACCGAGCCTCCAGTCCACGTGCCGGTGGCAGCCACGGACGATTCCAAAAATCCCCGGCATTTCGAGAAAGAAACTTGAGTTCCTTTTGCCGTGTTGGGTTCCTTCCCGGAAACGTCCCAAGACGTATCAGGCCTGAAGAATCTACGAAACAAATTATCTAAAGATATATTAACTATGGATGGCATTAATTTGGCCTCCAGTGAGACTGTAAGGAATCTTGGTGTTATATTTGATCAGGATTTATCCTTTAACGCCCACATAAAATCAATTTCAAGGACCGCCTACTTCCATCTACGTAACATTGCAAAAATCAGGCATATCTTGCCTCAAAACGATGCAGAGAAACTAGTCCATGCATTTGTTACTTCAAGGCTGGATTATTGTAACTCCTTATTATCAGGGTGTACCAAGAAGTCAGTCAAGTCGCTTCAGCTGATTCAAAATGCTGCAGCTCGTGTACTAACCAGAGTTAGGAAAAGGGACCACATTACTCCTGTTCTGGCTGCCTTACACTGGCTCCCTATAGAACACAGGATAGAATTTAAAATTCTTCTTCTCGCCTACAAAGCCCTTAATGGGCAGGCGCCATCTTACCTTAAAGAACTCATTATACCCTATTGTCCTACTAGGGCATTGCGTTCCAAGAATGCAGGGTTGTTGGTTGTTCCTCGAGTCTCTAAAAGTACAATGGGAGCCAGAGCCTTTTCTTATCAAGCTCCACTTTTGTGGAATCAGCTTCCAGTTTGTGTTCGGACGGCAGACACCCTATCCGTTTTTAAGAGTGCGCTTAAGACTTTCCTTTTTGATAAAGCTTATAGTTAGGGCTGATTAGATTCAGCCCCTAGTTTTGCTGATATAGGCTTAGTTTGTCGGGGGACATCTTACTTCTTCCTTCTCTCTGTCTATACCTGTGTACTCTCATGTTCCGATTAACCCAGCTTCCCCAAATTTCTTTCTTTTTGGTGTCTATATACGCCGGGATCCGGAGTCATGGATGATCCTGCGGTCCTGTGTCATGGATTGCGAGTCCTGGATCTTGAGTCGTGGCTGCGGTCCTGGATCATAAGTCGTGGATGGATATCCTCGTGGATTCATCTTCTTATTATACACACATGCATTTCAAAACATTTGGACTACCTATGTTGCAAATGTATTATCTTTTCAATTTACACACGGCATCTATTGCACGTCTGTCCGTCCTGGGAGAGGGATCCCTCCTCTGTTGCTCTCCCTGAGGTTTCTCACATTTTTCCCTTTAAACTGTGGGGTTTTCTCTGGAAGTTTTTCCTTGTACGATGTGAGGGTCTAAGGACAGAGGGTGTCGTATTGCCATACTGATATTCTGTACAAACTGTGAAGTCCACTGAGACAAATGTAACATTTGTGATATTGGGCTATATAAATAAACATTGATTGATTGATTGATTGATCAGGGTCACCAGTGTAGTGCCGAGAGATAGGGAGTCGGAGGCGGTGCAATGGAGGTGTAAAAGGGTATTTTAATAGAGAGCAGAATAGGACATGTTATCGGGTCGCAGCCCGGGTCGACAAGAGAAAGAGCCAAGATAGGGGTGGGCGATATTGAAAAATATATTATCACGATATTTTTCAAGCAGTATCAAGATAGACGATATATATCACGATATTTTTTCATGTCGGTTATTATGGTTATTTTTCAAGTTACTTAACAGTACAACCACCTACAAGGTAACAGAAACTAAAACAAAAAGGAGTAAAAGACGAAAATAGCATTTTAAGCTGGTTTTATTTCTGAAATGAATCCCTGAACGAACAATTCAACATTTTGATATGGCTTCAAGGCACAGTTTCTCAGTATAAAAATGAACTTTCTGAGGTAGCACTAGCAGTGAACATCAATAAACATGAAAAGGAGGGTAAAACATAACTAAGTAAAACATAAAACATCAATGAGGAAAAGTCAGTGCCAAACAATTATAATGTAAACTTTAGACTTTAAGTGCAATAAAAGACTTGAGCATAACTGAAGGGAAAAACTATATAAATACCTTATTAATCAAATATAAGCCAACAGAATCAAACAAGACAATAAATAAAGTGCAATACTGTTTGAATCCTGACTAGACAGATTTAGAGCATGTCTTTCACATCAGTTTTTTTTTTAATATATTTTTTTTCCCAAAATGTTTTTTCTTCAAATTTCTTTTTCAATTTTTTTTATTTTTTATCACGATAGATACGATATCTGTGAAAAAGCATATCGTGGAGACCTAATATCGTCACGACGATATATATCGTCATATCGCCCACCCCTAAGCCCAAGAGGGCACACACTATATATAGGTAACACATAACATGTCCGTGTGGGAACAAATAGCCGCAACTTTAGTTCCCAGTTTGAATTATGAACCAGTGCATAAATACGTGGTCACCACACACTCTAATTTAAATATTTTTTATTAGTAAATAATGATGTTCAAAATAAAATAGTCCCTCCGTTGCCTTCTCCACGCGAGGTGGTTGCTATGCAACAACACTAACAGCTAGCGAACATATTAGACAGAGAGAGTTGATCCATTATTTGGCTATTTATTTACATTCATGTGCATGTTGCCGTTTATTGTGCACCCACTGAAAAACTGTCCAGCATCAGTAGAAAGGCTTACGTGGTGACTTGTATAGGTTGAGGTTGTTCTAGGCTGTTGCTTGGCGTGGCGAGAATATTGCTCCACTTTCTCCGGATCCCGAGATTGGGCTTCCAGTAGCTCTGGAGAGAGCTTTCACACCTGTGGCCACTAATGCTCATAATTTCTCTGCTTTGTTTCAAGACCCGCATCAGAAAGCTTTTGAATGGTGGTACTTTTCCAGTTGGTCTACCTGCTCTTCACGTAGCTCTGCATGTCGTCGTTTAGGTGCTTTCTGCTCAATCCACTCCTCCATAGTAAGACCCTCAAGGAGGTCGAAGTTCATCTTAAATGTTTCCATCTTATGCTTTGTAAGTCTGTTTCGTAACGGAAACATGGCTGAATAAATCTATTTTGGCCTCTGACATTGCCTTAAATGGTTATAATGTGTATCGTTCCGACCGGCCTAATAAAGGTGGTGGCGTTGCCATTTATGTTAAGAATAAGTTCAGTGTAACCACATTAGTTTCCAAATCTATCAGGAAGCAATTCGAATTTTTAGCCTAAAATATAGAAGTGGTAAAGGGGAAACAGGTCATGGTGGTGGGCTGTTACAGACACCCCTCAGCTGGCAAGGACTCCTTGTCTTCGCTAGCAAATCTTTTATCGCAACTAGATTACAATGAAATAGTGCTACTTGGAGATTTAAACTGGGACTGGTTAACTGCAGTGTGAGGATTTTAAAAACCTTTGTATCTCTTTAAATGTTACTCAGATTTTTGACAGTCCTACTCGCCCTAACATTAAGTCCCCTAATAAATCCTCCCTAATTGATCTCATTTTAACTAATGCTCCCTATAAATACTTATCTGTGGGAGTATTTGCGAATTATCTGAGTGATCACTGTGTTGTAGCCACAATTTGGGACACTAAGGTTCGAAAGGTTGAACCTCGTATTATTATTAAGAGAGACATAAAACATTTTGTGGAGCAGGGTTTTGTACATGATCTGTTTGGGTTTGATTGGGGGAAAATTGATCTGTGTGCTGATGTAGAAACTGCATGGTCTTATTTTTATCTTGGTTTTATGGAGATCATTGATAGACATGCACCCCTGCGTAAATTTAGAGTAAAGGGACAAGACAATCCTTGGTTTTCTGCTGAACTGTCCAGTCTCCTTCATGAGAGAAACAAGGCCTGGGCAAAGGCTAGGCAATCAGGCTTAGAGGTAGAATGGCTGCGTTTTAGGCAGCTAAGGAATAGCTTCACTTCAAATGTCAAAAGTGCAAAGTCAAAGTACTATTTGTCAGTTACCACAGAAAACCTAAATAATCCTAGGAAATTTTGGAAAGCCATAAAATCGATATATCCACCAGTGAGATCCGTAATGAGCTACCTCCGTGCCTTACCACAGCATCTGGCTCTATATCGGACAGGGCCACTATGCTAAATTGCTTTAATGAGCATTTTGTGTCCTGTGGCTCTCTGTTTGATTCTGTGACTAACTCTGCTGCTGTGAACACCCCAATCCGTGAATCTGAACAATGTGGTCTGGAAAACCCTTTCAGTTTTACTCCTTTTACTGTCAATGTTGTTCATGAAGCCTTATCTAAGCTAGATCCTAAGAAACCGGCTGGCCCGGACAACGTAGAACCTTTCTTTTTAAAGATAGCTGCAGATTTTATTGCTCTTCCTCTTACTACTCTTTTTAACCTCTCCCTCAGCACAAATGCAATTCCAAAAGTATGGAAGTCAGCTTATGCCTTGCATTTGCTAAAAGGAGGGGAGGCAACTATTTTAAATAACTATAGGCCAATCTCAAAATTGTCAGTTCTGGCGAAGGTGCTCGAACGCCTAGTGAGTGAGCAGGTAAAGGAGTTTTTATGTAAAAATGATATCCTGTCTAAACATCAGTCAGGCTTCAGAAAGCAACATAGCACCATCACTGCAACAATGAAAGTGGTGAATGACATTACAAGTATTTTAGATAATAAGCAGAGTTGTGCAGCTCCATTTATTGACCTTTCCAAAGCGTTTGACACCGTTGATCATCGCATTTTGAAGCAGAGGCTACTCAGTATTGGCATATCCAGCCATACAGTGGGGTGGTTTGTGAACTACCTCTCTGAAAGGTCCCAATGTGTTCACTTTGATGGTCTGTCTTCTGAGTGGTTAAACATTGCTAATGGTGTTCCTCAAGGTTCTGTTTTAGGTCCACTTTTAATCTCTATATATATCAACAGTTTAGGTAAACATGTGGATGAAGCTACTTTACATTTTTATGCGGATGATACCATGATGTACTGTGCAGGTCCCTCCGTTAAGGAGGCTGGCGTTAAATTACAGGCTGTTTTTAACATTATTCAGACTCAGCTCGCTGAGCTTAAGCTTCTTTTAAATGTTGATAAAACCAAGGTAATGCTCTTTTCTCAAGCTAAAAAGACTACAGACACTGCTGTGGATATTGTTACTATGCAAGGACAAGTACTCAAAGTGGTTACCTGTTATAAATACCTAGGTATCTGGCTTGATGATTGTCTTACTTTTAAACTTCAGGTCATTAATCTGCTTAAAAAGCTGAGGGTTAGACTAGGTTTCTTTTTCAGAAACAAGTCCTGTTTCTCATTTGAAGCAAGGAAAAGGCTAGTCACTGTGACCTTTTTACCTGTGCTGGACTATGGTGATTTGATCTACCGATGTAGCACTCCAGATAGGACTCACATGGGTGTGTCCCAGTCAAAAGCCCAGTGGATCCCAGTGGCTGGGGGTGTTGCCAAATTGCTAGAGACCGTTGCCAAATTTCCCCATTTGTTCAATTACAGGATTTAACCATGAGATGGCGCTTCATTCACAAATACACAAAGACAACTGGGTGTTGTAGAACTTAGTCTGTTTGCAATGTTTGCAGCTCTGCAGTTGTGTTTGCTTCTACTGTAGCATTTAATCACTTATTTGTTATGGTTTTCACAGGCTACTACTGTGTAATGAAAAAACATCAATATTTTAGATCAAATAAAGTATATAGTTTGCTTTATGCAGTATATTTTTTGTAATATTGTTGGGGTGTTTTTACACAGTACAGTAGATTGAAGTAAATCAATTTATACATTAAGATAAGATAAGATGGACCTTTATTAATCCCCGTGGGGAAATTCTGTAGTTCAAACAGCAACAGGGTAAGAGTGAAAAATAGGATAGCACAGATTCACACAGATTAATCCAATCAAAAATAAGATGAGTGATAAAAATAATAATAATGAGACACTATGAAATAAGAAATGAATCAAACTAAAATATAATTATCATATCATATATTATAATGTATTGTATTATTAAGTAATATCATACATTAACCCCATTATAGCAGATGCCACATTGAATGGATGAACACATTTATGCATCAATAATTACAACAGAGTATTTCTAAATACAAGTTGTAAAAATACAATATGTATTTAATATGAATAACATAATGATTAATTTCAGATGACTTTTCCCCCCAATACATTTTGGGGGAAGCCGGGAGTGACGTCAATGCGGGAACGCTTCACTGTGCGGCGAGAGAACCAAACACGGACAAAGTGTGTTGTCATGCGTAGAAATGTTGAATTACTGAGTTTAGGCACGTTAATAACGTTTTAATGAAGTTGACTACAGTATATTAATATTTGTCAGTGCTTTCATGTCAATTCGGCAAACATAAACATAAATGATCGTGGTGAAGATGATGATTAAATTAGGATTAAAAATCGGTAGTGAGAGCTGCTGAATTTCCTCCCGTAGGATGTGATATAAAAACAAATCGATTATTTTTGTAGTTGTAAACTCAAGTGGATGAAACTACATTTATTAGTGCTTTCATGTCAATTCAGCGAACATATGATACTTTAAATGATCGTGAGGATGATGATTTAAAAATCGTTTGTTTGAGCCAGTCTGCATTTTCTGATGAGAAAACAAACCAATGCTTTTTGTAGTTGTAGTAGCCTACACCAACATGGATTAAATGTGTGTTTTTTTTACCACAATGTTGGGGAAATTAATGGATAAAATGTACAGATTATTATTATTATTATTATTCCCACTCCGATCGGGACACTAGGTCCACCGTTTCCCCGCAGCGAGGCTCCCCCCGTTGACAGTTTACGTGGGCCAGGCTGGGTGCAGTGGCGGACTGGCCATCTTGTCTGTCAAAATGCATCTTACGTTTCTAACTTGCAATATCATTATTTCCGCTCTCCTCACTCCAGAAGAGCGATCTCCCTAGAGGTTTCTCAATACTCAAATTTCCCCTCCTCGACTCCTATCCTCGACTCCTCTCCTCGAGACTTGGTGCCGCCCACAGGAGATGCGAGTGGAGGAGAGAGGAGTGGAAGCAGCAGGCGGTTAGTGAAATGAGAACTCCTCTCCTCTGAGCGGTCATTTTAAAGAGACGTCCATTAAGGATGACAGGAGGCACAGCAGCACTCTGATGGACAGATGTGTTCATGACAACTTATATATATTTACTTTTAATTCATTGAAAGTGCGGTATAATGAGACAATAACAGGCTACAGATGCGGACATATACACACACACATATATTTATATAAATACAATTTCAGAATCAAACAAGTATGAGAGCACTCTCATAATAACGTAACACAATCAGAGACTGGATATATCCCCTTCCCCACCCCCCTCTCTCTGGTCGCTGAAATGGGGAATTGAAATTACGGGCCAAAAGTTGTATAAGTATTAAAAGTAAGCATAGGACACCAAACCAACTGAGACCCATCTGTCCGCCGCATCTACGCACTGTACAACACACACCTACACACTGTACCACCATACTTGCCAATCCTCCCGATTTTCGCGGGAGACTCCCAATTTCACTGCCCTCTCCCGGTTTCCTCCCGGGGTCGTATTTCTCCCGCATCCCCCCCCCCCCGGTTTTGAAATGGTCCCGATTTCTGAGGTCTCAAACACCTACACACTGTACCACACACACCTACTGCTCCTAAAGCATAATCAGGCTACAGCCGTTGTGTATTTTATTATGTGAATCACTAAATGGTCTTAGAAAAATATCGACTCTTTGTTTGTAGATATCTACTAAACTACAGCATACAAATACAGAAAGTAATGTAGGCCTGTTATACTGAGTGATATATATTGTACACACTGCTCTGCTTTCTGCACAGACCTCACAGCTGTTCTCACTGTAAACATCGCGTTGCGATGAAAGCAGTTACTAATATAATATCCAAGGGATGCATGCAGAGCTGTGATTGGCTGAGATAAGTCGTCACGCCTCCACCGTTCCTGGAAATGCATCCGTGGAGGAGGGTTATGGCTAGAAAGGATCCGTCTAGTGTAAATATGACGTCACGTTCTCGTTGTAACTCTCGTTGTAATCGGAGCGGCTCGGAAACACATCTACAGCAGTAACATGATGCAACATACACATTAATGCAGCAGCAATATTAATAGAGAAACATCAGACATAATAGTAAAACACTGCAAGGGAACATTGTATTGCACCAGGAGCTATCTTGGGACTTTTACTGCGAAAACGTTGACTTACCTGTGAATAAAAAATAAACCATAGTGTTGGTGATCTACAGTGTTGTCATTCTTCTTTGAACACCAGCAAGACCGCTAACACCCTATTTCAACAATCACACTCCCTGTCATTGACATAATTAATAGATAGTTTAGCTTCTCACCATCATTTGCTGTGGCCAACTGATGTTAACGATCGTAACTGAAAAGCTGCCTGCCAAACGTAAACATTCAGCCACGTGACATTCAGCCAAACTCTCGCGAGAGTTTTACACAAGACGGATCCTTTCTAGCCATAACCGTGGAGGAGCCGTGCAGGACCCATCAGTTTGTCCTCGGTTAGAGCTCCTCCAGAGAGCCTCCACGATGCTCGATGCTCGGTCCTCGAAGTGCATTTAGAGAAATGAGATGTCCTTCAAAATGGCGCGCTGAAATTCATTTCCGGGTCACTACCGGAGGACCGAGGAGTCGAGGAGGGGAAATTTGAGTATTGACAAACCTCTCCTGTGTCTGTCTGTGTGCGGGGGGCGGGGCCTAACAGACATGCTGCAGCGAACACAAACCTACAGACTGGGGGTTGGGAGATCACAGGAGGGGGGGTGGAGCTGTGGAATGTGAGCATCCCCCTTGGGAGACTTACTCCTCACATTCCGATGGCCAATTCGTTTTAAACAAAGAGTTTGCAACATGGGGGGTGGGGGCTTCTCAAAAGAGAAAATGCAGATATAATTCACTCTCTCGACTCGCTGGTATCTCGAGCTGAGCGCTCATTGGTGGTTTGTACCCCGTGCTGCTGATGAAACTCTCCATTGGCTCGGCAAAAGTTTGTTGTTGTTTTGTGTCAGTTTTACGTCGCCACTTCCATTCACATTTTTCATAATTGTTCCACAATGTTTATCATGAAATTAATATCCATATATTTTATACTATACTACTTGCACTGCTTACCGTTTTCATACTTTATATATCTTAGCATATTCATACACACTGTTAATACTGCTCACAGGCAGCTGTTACGACTGATTAAACGGGTATGAACTCAAATGCACAACTCACAGAATTTAACAAAAAAAAGGTTTTATTCAAACCAAAGCTCAACGATAGTGGTACAAAAACAAAATTACTCTTAAAGAGGAAAAACACTAGGAGCATGAACAACAAAAATACTTAAACAAGACGTGGCTCAAAGCTCTGCTTGGGGTTAATCCTGGATTGCTAATGCTGGTGGTAGTCACAAGGAACGAAACGAACTGGCACAGGACAAAGGGAGACGAGGACAATAAATACACCAGGTAATGGAGAACAGGTGGAAACAATCAGGGGCGGGGTCGACAATCACAGGAGTGGGAGACACACAAGGAAGGGAGGTCAGAGTATCTGAAACGAGAGGGAAGGTTACTATTCAAAATTAAAGGGGAAAATCACTAGACCCAGACAAAAACTAACTAACATAATTTGCGAGACATGACAGTACTCCCCCCTCTAGGGACGACTCCTGACGGCCCAGGAACCTGAGGGTGCTGGCGAAAAAAGTTATTCATGAGAGTTTGATCCTCAACAAATCTTGATGGGATCCAGGAGCGTTCCTCTGCT
Organism: Notothenia rossii; assembly: GCF_949606895.1. NCBI lineage: Eukaryota > Metazoa > Chordata > Actinopteri > Perciformes > Nototheniidae > Notothenia > Notothenia rossii. The sequence continues at coordinate 28,614,569 of NC_136910.1, read as the reverse complement.
CCATAACCCTCCCAGTCAACCAGGAACTGTCTCCCTTTGCCTCTGTTCCGGACCGCCAACAGGCGCTTGACCGTATAGACCAGGCCGCCGTCGAGCATTCGGGGGGGTGGAGGGGGTTTGGCCGCGGGAACCATGGGGCTTTCCTTTACCGGCTTCAGTCGTCCCACATGGAAGGTGGGATGAACCCTCAGAGACCTGGGGAGACGAAGGCGAACAGAGACAGGGTTAATTACTTTGGCCACTGGGAATGGGCCTACAAAACCTAGGTGCCAATTTTCGTGACACCACATGAAGGGGAAGGTCCCTGGTAGAGAGCCAGACCCTCTGGCCGGGCCTGTACTCCGGAGCTGGCCGACGCTTCCGATCTGCCGCCACCTTCATGCGTTCCCCACTCCTTAGAAGAGCCCTGCGGGTGGCGGACCAGATCCGGTGACAACGCCGAACCAGGGCATGGGCGGACGGGACTGTGACTTCCTTCTCGAGGTCCGGGAAGGTAGGAGGTTGATACCCATAGGCAGCCTGGAAGGGAGTCAACCCAGTAGGGGCCGTGGGGAGCGTGTTGTGGGCGTACTCTACCCATGTGAGATGCCTGCTCCAGGAGGAAGGGTTCTGGAAGCTGAGGCAGCGGAGCCCAGTTTCTAATTCCCGATTAAGGCGTTCGGTTTGGCCATTGGACTCCGGATGGTACCCGGATGAAAGGCTCACCGACGTCCCGATGAGGTTGCAGAACTCCCTCCAGAAGCGTGAGATGAACTGCGGACCCCGGTCTGAGACAATATCTTTGGGGAAACCATGGATACGGAACACATGAGTCATCATGATCTCTGCTGTCTCTTTGGCAGATGGCAGCTTGGGTAAGGCAATATAATTAACCATCTTAGAAAAACGGTCCACCACCGTGAGTACGGTGGTGTTACCTTCTGACATTGGGAGCCCAGTGACGAAATCCACGGAAATCTCAGACCAGGGCCGGCTGGGAACCGGAAGCGGCTGGAGCAGCCCCATCTGTGCCCTGGAGGATGTCTTGTTGCGGGCGCAGACAGGACAGGCCTCCACATACTCCTGGACCTCACGCTCCATGGATCTCCACCAAAAACGTTGCTTGATAAAGAATATGGTCCTCTTGACGCCAGGATGGCAGGTGAGCAGCGATGAGTGAGCCCAATGGACGACCTGTGGACGTACAGTAACAGGCACAAACAGAAGGGTTTGGCGGACAACCACTAGGTGCTGGGCTCTCACCGTTAGCTTGCTTCACCACAGATTCTATTCGCCAAGTGACCGCCCCTACCACACGGTTCAGTGGCAGGATGGATTCAGGCTTCTTGGCAACCGGCTCGGGGTCAAACAAACGGGACAGGGCATCCGGCTTGGCGTTCTGGGACCCCGGCCTGTAAGACAGAGTGAAGTTAAAACGGTTAAAAAACAGAGACCATCTTGATTGGCGAGAATTTAGTCTTTTAGCCTTCCTAATGTACTCGAGATTCTTGTGGTCGGTCCACACTATAAAAGGGAGCTGAGCCCCCTCCAACCAATGTCTCCATTCCTCCAGAGCAATCTTTACCGCCAACAACTCACGGTTCCCCACGTCGTAGTTCCGCTCTGCAGAGGAGAGTTTCTTGGAGAGAAAGGCACAGGGATGAAGTTTGTTGTCTTCCTTGGACCGCTGCGACAGGACAGCCCCCACCCCTTCATTTGAGGCGTCAACCTCTACAACGAAATGACGAGTTGGGTCGGGGATGATGAGGATGGGGGCTGAGGTGAACCTCTCCTTGAGACGGCGGAAAGCCTCCTCGGCCTGAGGAGACCATACAAAAGGCACCTGAGGGGACGTGAGAACATGAAGGGGAGAAGCAATGGCGCTGAAACTTCTGATGAAGCGCCTGTAAAAGTTAGCAAAGCCTAGAAAACGTTGCACCCCCTTGCGGTTGTCTGGCGTAGGCCACTTAGCCACCGCACTGATTTTGGCCGGGTCCATCTGGATCAGACCAGGAGCTATGATAAAGCCTAGGAAGGATACAGTCTTAGCATGAAACTCACATTTCTCTGCCTTCACATACAGTTTGTTCTCCAGGAGTTTTTGGAGGACCTGACGTACATGGTGAACATGAGAGTCTTTGTCAGGTGAGTATATTAAAATATCGTCAAGATATACAAACACAAAATGGTTTAAAAACTCCCTTAAAACATCGTTAATGAGTGCTTGAAAAACTCCTGGAGCATTGGTGAGACCAAATGGCATGACGAGATACTCATAGTGCCCTGTGGGTGTGTTAAAACCAGTCTTCCACTCATCCCCCTCACGAATTCTCACCAGATGGTAGGCATTACGCAAGTCTAACTTGGTAAAAATGTTAGAGTCTTGAAGTTGTTCAAAAGCAGTAGCCATAAGGGGGAGAGGATACCTGTTCTTTACCGTAATGTCATTTAAAGGAGAATAATCAATGCATGGCCTAAGGGACCCGTCCTTTTTTCCCACAAAGAAAAAACCCGCCCCAGCCGGGGAGGAAGACGGGCGGATCAGACCTGCACGAAGAGAGGTGTCAATGTACTCTTTCATAGCCTCCTTCTCCGGACCCGAGATGGAGTATAACCTACCCTTCGGAATTGGAGCCCCAGGTAACAGATTGATGGCACAATCATACGGCCTATGAGGAGGAAGGGAGGTGGCGCTCACTTTACAAAATACCTTGGCCAGGTCATCGTAACAGGGGGGAACAGAAGTTAAATCTGGGGTTTGATTCTTGCGGTCCAGGCTATGTTGAGTATTAGTAACCCGATCGGTACTACATTCCCCAGAAACCCCTCCTACTGCCATGTTTCCCACACACTTAAAACAATCCTGTGAACACTCCTGCCCCCACCCCTTAATTTTACCTGACCGCCAATCAACATAGGGGTTATGCTTGGTTAGCCAGGGAAAACCTAGGATGAGAGGATGTTGAGCAGAATTAAACAGGTGAAACGACATGAGTTCACAATGATCATCAATCATGATAGTGACGGGTTCGGTCTTGTGTGTGACATGAAATAGAAGTTTGCCATCCAGAGCACTGGCTTTCAAAGGGGACGACAAAAGTTCAGTATTAAGTCTCAGTTCATGAGCTAATCCCCAATCCATCAGGCTTTCGTCAGCCCCAGAGTCGATTAACACTTTTTGAGAGTTACTTCTTTCATGGCAGATTACCTTTATGTTGGTCAACTTGCGGGGAGGAAAGTATGCCGTGGAAAGACGGCTCACCAGTGCCCTCCCTTTCACTGGTGAGCCCCGTCTTTTACCGGGCGTCCAGAGAGAAGATGACCTTGTTGACCGCAGTAAAAACATCTTCCCTCCAGCAGGCGGCGCCGCCGCTCCTCCGTGGACAGCTTGGAACGTCCCAGCTGCATTGGCTCCTCGGCCTTGTTGGGGGACGCTGATCTCTGGGATGGAAGGAAAGAGGAACGTGGCATGGCAGTCTCCTGAGAGTGAGAAGAGTAGGAGTGCCCTCTAGGGTGGAAATAGGGTAGTGCAGCCCTGTCCTTCTCCCGTTTCCTCTCCGCAAGTCTGTTATCAATCCTTATGGACATGGCAATGACAGAGTCTAGTTCCACTGGCAGATCCAAGGGTGCCAGCTGATCCTTAATAGGGTCAGAAAGCCCATTAATAAAGGCATCGAACAAAGCAGAAGAATTCCAGCCACTATCGGCCGCAATGGTGCGAAATTCCACTGCGTAGTCTGACACACTGCGTCTTCCTTGACTTAACTTGTAAAGAGCCCGAGCTGCTTCCCTGCCTGGGGACGTGTGGTCAAAAATGTTCGTCAGGGAGTCCGTAAACTGTCCCAAAGACTCGCATATCGGCGAGTCACGTGACCATTCAGCCGTAGCCCACGCCGCCGCTCGTCCGGTGAGATGGGAAATCATAAAAGCCACCTTGGATCTCTCCGTGGGAAAGGCTGTCGGTAGTTGGCTATAATGTAAGCTGCAATTCACCAGGAATGGACGGCAGTCATGGGATTCCCCGGAAAACTTCTCAGGCGGAGCCAGGCGGATTGACACGGTGTGGGAAGCGGGCGCCGGGTCCGCATTCGCTTCGGGTCCGGCCGGAGGTGGGTGTGAGGGCTCAGTCTTGAGGTGAGCGAGCAGGTGGCGGATCTGCCCCGCCAGGTGGTTAATCTGGTTTGTAACAGATGACTCGAACTCCCTCTGGCTGTCTGTGACGTGTGATACTCACTGCTGGATGGCCGTTAACTGATCCTCCTGTTGAGCGAGGCGGCCTCCCTGAGAGCGAAGCGCTGCTCTCAGCTGTTCAGAGTCGGCTGGGTTCATGTTTAGGCCTGTTCGTACTGTTACGAGTGATTAAACGGGTATGAACTCAAATGCACAACTCACAGAATAAAAAAAAAAAAGGTTTTATTCAAACCAAAGCTCAACGATAGTGGTACAAAAACAAAATCACTCTTAAAGAGGAAAAACACTAGGAGCATGAACAACAAAAATACTTAAACAAGACGTGGCTCAAAGCTCTGCTTGGGGTTAATCCTGGATTGCTAATGCTGGTGGTAGTCACAAGGAACGAAACGAACTGGCACAGGACAAAGGGAGACGAGGACAATAAATACACCAGGTAATGGAGAACAGGTGGAAACAATCAGGGGAGGGGTCGACAATCACAGGAGTGGGAGACACACAAGGAAGGGAGGTCAGAGTATCTGAAACGAGAGGGAAGGTTACTATTCAAAATTAAAGGGGAAAATCACGAGACCCAGACAAAAACTAACTAACATAATTTGCGAGACATGACAGCAGCTGTGTATATCTAGTGTATTCATACCCCTCACTGTTTATTCATAATTCAATTAATTCTATATTTTATTGTGTAGATTGTGTACATTACTTTTCACTTTACTGCTTTGTTGCACTGTTAGAAGCTAAACTGCATTTCATTGTCTCAGTACCTGTAATCTGTGCAATAACAATAAACCAGGCATCTTTATTGTGGCCTCAACAATCAAGTTCTAAGTAGTGCAATATGAAATAAAAACAACTACACTCTTTTGGCAGTGTTGTGGTGCCGAGAGATGGGAGTCGGAGGCGGGGTATCAAAGGTACAAGCTAGACTTTTATTTAGCATCTGAAAACCATTGTAAACAACTTCATGCCCGGGAAGCGAAGACCGGCGGAAACAGGAAGACCGGTTCACTAAAATATCCGTGCAGAACAATACCCCAACCCATAGATCCGTGGGTGAATAATGTCAATCACCACAGTGTACACATTAACAACAACTACACTATTTTGGCAGTGTAACAATTAAACAAGAACTAAACTCTTTTAGCAGTAACAATTAGATAAATAATAAACGGTCAGACTGACACTGAAGACAAACAAACTATTTTCAGCAATCAATCTGTTTGGTTGATTCTGGGTGACATGTGGCGATTTAAAAAAATAGTTTTTTGGCTGTTTAGATGGTGTTGTTCCATCTGGGTCACTGCCGGTGGTTGAGACGGTGGGGTCTTTGGTGACTTCAGGAGATCGGCATTGCTTTTATTCGATGTGGACAATGCTTTCTGTCCTGCACACCGTTTACATTTGAACGTAATATTTTGTGCGTCCTTTATCCCCACAAATTGAAAATAGTGGTTATATCTCCAAGTTGTAAATGCGCTGCTGCTCTCGCTGATACTTGCATCTGCCATAGTGTGTGTGCTGGTGGTGGGCGTTGCCGTGTATGTGTGTGTGTTAGCCTTAGCAAGTGTTTGTGTGTCTGTGTATTTTCCCCATAAGGCAAGACCTGCCCAACTCTGTCTCTGATTGGCTTACTGTTAAATATGTTCTTTATTCTCGCGTCCAGGAGAGAAGCTTTAAAATGAGACTAAATGGAGTCTCTGAGAAGATTCAAATGGGATACTTTAATAAAAAAAGGCGCGGTAGTGTTACAGACAGAATATTGTTCAGGCAGAAAACAGCTGTGATCCGGCTCTCGTGAGCAAGAGAAGAGAGATAATCCCTCGTCCAGTGCTGTTATATATCCTCTGCTGGCTCCTCCCCACCAGCCGGCTCGCCTCGTCTCTAATGTCCGTTGTTGCATTTAAACAGAGGATTGGTACTTTTCACATTCAACATATGCTTAACACGCCTTTTCTCCTCATATTGTCTTTCATTACTTTTGATGTAACACATTCTAAACGCTGTAATCAATACTCTAAAAAATACAGAAAATACTTCACGGCTGGTTTGGTTTCCGGTCATTCCGGATGTTGTCACATGCTACTCTCGTCTGTAAACAATAATGTATTCAAATAAACTGTACCTTCATTTAATATTCAGCATGGTAGTATCTCGACATCTATAGTTGTAGTGTTAAATCAGTAGGTTTCGGTTTTCACCACACCATGTCATTTCGCTACTCAATTCACCTCTTTAGGAAATCGTATATTAGCCACATGCTAAATGCTAACCGGAGATGAAGGATTTTCAGAATAAAAGCTTAACTGCTTGTGCACAAGAATTTCTGGTTTTTCAGTATAAAAGAGCATTTAACTTGACAGTATGTTTAAACTACATTATACCATCAAAACATTGATTTTAAATTTCTAACAGTCCCTCCTTACACACCTAAAAGGTGTGTATCTAATACTGAAATCAATTAGTTCTTCATCTGAACTTTGCATTGCACATAACTCATTTTATAAACATACAATCAAAATGGAATGGTTCTATAGCCTTAACTTTACAAAAATACAAAAATAAATCCTTGTCTGAGCTCAAAGATAAACGTTTTCCCTTGTGCATAACCTCTAGTGTTTACATTCAATATCATTCTTCAAAATAGCAGCATTCTTCAAAATAGCAGCAATGGCTTGTTATCAGAACATTTCTTCCTCCCTCCTTTCACAGAAACCGTTCTCATACCACGCTCAGTGTTAAGGCACTTGTTTTTACAAAGTGAAAAGAAACAAACCATTTTAGAATAGCAATGATTTATACAACATGAAATCTACCATATTAGAATGGTATAAAATAATAAAGTCAAATAAAATGGACTATCTTAGAATAGTGTACAATTAATTGGAAAAATTTAAATTCACTGTCTTGGAATAGTGAAAAGTAATTTGAAAATAAAAATGACACTATCTTGGAATAGTGTAAAGTAGATTGAAATAAAAAATAAAAAATAGACTAGCTTCGCATTTTATTTTGCTCACTTCTTCACATGATTTCATCATTTAAAGAATCACCTCGACTGGACATTCATTGAACAATCTCATCTCTGAACATCCATATCCTTTAACATCATTTATACTGGTTCATACTAACTCATCATTTTCATCATCTGTATACGGGGGTGGATCGTCCTGTTCTGCTAGCATTGGAAACTGTCCCTCCATGTGATATTGACCCCTAGCATATTCCTGGTTGAGGGCCCCGTTAATCAGTCAGTTTGCGCAAGCGCGGATGCAGGTTGAGAAACAACAACTACACAGTGCCAATATCACGATCACAATTGACACAGAGATCAGTCCGTTCAGTAAGAAATCCCTGTACTTCCCCAGCCAACTATCTATGAAACCCCCAAGGGGGTTCTTTTCTATCCCACTGTTGTCTGCTAACTCCATGCTCAAAGTCGTGAGTCCCTTCAGAGCCTTGGTTACTGATCCATCAGGTGAGGTATTGTTTGGGATGAAAGTACAACATAATGTTCCAAACATTTTGCATACACCCCCTTTTTCTGCCATGAACATATCTAGGGCCACTCTGTTCTGCAAAGACATCTGGCTGGTCTTATCCAGTTGCTCACTTAGTCCCTTCATCGCGACCCTGGAGTGATTTATGAACCTCTGCTGATTGTAGTAGATATAGTTAATCCAGTCCACATTCTTATTTACGGTGGGCCAAAGAAAAATGGATTCGAACCCTGCTAAGATCTGGTTTCTAGCTTTAAACTCATCTGGGACTCCCCTGGGCACCCCTATGCTGTCCATGTACACAGTGGAATCAAAACTCCCTCTAAAGACTGACCTTTTGGCTCTAGTTGCTTTGGGTTGGACTGCCATGTTTATCAGCTGCTCGGCCGTCATTGGTACTGCATAAAAAGGCATCACTAGCTGTACCAGAGCACAGGTCCCCGTCCAATCCTGTGGTAAAACTGAGTACAAGGTTTTAGTGCCACAATACCACCACACATCTGTTCCGGGATACTGCCTAATGGGCATAGCTATACCTGGGAGAAAATCCTGCTTCATTAAAATCGTTGTAGAATTGCACCACTTCAGAGTTCCTACTTCTATACCTTTTAGGTATTCCCTTGTGATAAAATCATAAAGTCCCTCGTACGGCTTGAAGTCAGGTGGAATGTCATTCATTTTTACCACTGGATACTTTTGTGCAATGTCTAGACAATCTGCTGGGGATTTTTGTTCATAGAGTGTGTACATACAGAGTTGTCCTCTTGGGTTATTGTGGGCATTAAATGGAAATGGCACTGTTCCCAAACAGGCCAGACAGTCCGCCATCTTGCTCTGCTTTACAGAGTAAACAACCCAGTCTAACCAGGAATTTGTGTCCTCATATCCTGTTTCTACTGCTATGACTTTCTGTATAGAAGTCGTAGTCAGATAGGTGACCAGTGGATTGTTCACAGATTTAGCAGGGGGAATTTCTGGTTCTGGTTTAAAAAGGGATTCAGTATATTTTGGGACGAAATCAGGGATTACATCAGCTGGTGGGTCAATTATTTTCACTAAAATTGATCCCATTGGGTCTTTTCCAGGAACTTCTATCCCCATCAGTAAATGGAATGCAGTGACGTCTCCCTTTTTCTTGAAATGGGGAGTGGGTGCGCTTTTAAAAGCAATTATTATTGGATTGTGTTTGCTCATATCTCCACTATGGCGACCTTTGGAAAAAGATAGCTGAGACCTAAACGCCAAACCAGGGGGATTGTTATTTCCTTCTGCCCTTGCACTCCAATATACCTTCTCTGAAACGGGACACCATGTATTATCATCTGGCCGTCCCCAAGCATGAATGCACCCATAAACGTCATGGCCTGTTTTGTCTCGCAGTTCTCCACATACAACCACATCACACACATCAAGACTGACCGTAACCGCTTCACCTCTGGGGATGAGTATTTCTAACCCTTCCTTCTGTCTCTCCGCTGATCTTTTGGCTCTGGGAATAAATGGAAGTCTCTCAAACACAGCTGAAGTTTCGTTAGTGATATTGGCATTTTCTACGAGTGCACGAATGGATTTGGGTTCTTCATGATGCTGTATCCCCTTCCCAACCAGGAAAATGCCAATTGTGATGAACAGAGCTAACAATGATATTACGATTCTTATCCCTTTGGTGTCCCTTAATTGTTCTGACTTCTTGAATGGCACTTCATCAATTTTACCCATGGTTATATCAGTTCCAGAGTTTTAAAATAATGAGAGCAAAAATAAAATATATAGAAAATAATAAAACAAATATATTGGACTCTTTTTTTGAATGGTAGAATAAATAGGTCTCAGATCTAAAACAAGAATGGTTATTCCGTTTTAGTATACAATCTACAAAACCTAAAGACAATTCGTCTTTTGAGCTGTTTCTATCTTAATATCTCTTGATTGGATTTGTTATTCGTTTTGTTCCAGCTCTGCCAAATCAGTCCTAACTTCCGAGAGCTTTCTGGAAGGTGCCGGTGCAGGGCGACAATGTGTCAGGTGGTGCCAATTTGCTCCTTTTTTACCTTTTATCCGGAGAGCGTGTGAAGTTCTTTCAACTACTTCCCACGGACCCGTCCACCTGGGTTCAGCCCACTTTCTTTTGTGAACTTTCCACCTCACCCAATCACCCGGCCGTACAGGGGTCTCTTCTGGTGTCTCGTCTGGTGTCTCTGCAGTTCTCTGAACCTGTGTAGACAAGACTTGGATAATATTACTCAGAGCACCGACATATTCATCGACTTCTATTTGTCGGATGTCTAAAACTGGGCCTGTCCCTCCTTCTCTAGGAGGCCCAGGCATTGGCCGACCAGTTAACAACTCATGGGGTGAAAGATGTGTTTTATCACCCTCAGAAGATCTCATTGACATGAGTGCCAGAGGCAAAGCATCTACCCATTTCATGTTTGTGCCAAAAATAACTTTAGCTATTTTCCCTTTTAATGTTCGATAAGCTTTTTCTACTATTCCCTGAGATTGTGGGTGATATGCTGACCCAAACTTATGAATTATACCAAAATATAACTCCACTTCCTCCAAGTGTTTGCTTGTAAAATGTGAACCATTGTCTGATCTTATAATCCTTGGCACCCCATAACGGGGTACGAGTTCTGTTTTGAGCCATTTAATGACTGTCTTCGCATCTTCTTTCTTGCAGGGAATGGCTTCAATCCATCTCGTATAACGATCAATCATTACTAACATATATCTAAACCCTCTGACTACATTGTCTGCTCCCATGTCTGTATAATCAATACAAACGTCTTTGCATGGGGCTTCTGGGACTGGATATCTTCCCATTGGGCACTTGTATGGCTTTTTTACATTGAATGCATTACACGTGTCACAGTCGTTTACGAAGTTTTCAACCATGTCCTTCATGTAAGGATGCCACCACTGTTGTTCAATGTCTTTTGTTGTTCTTGTTTTGCCTACATGAGTGGGACCATGTGATTGTTCTATTAGCAGGTGGCATAACTTTGCAGGTGCAACTAAACGGCCGTCGTGGGCTCTCCACAGGCCATCTACTTCCTTTGCTCCCTTCTGACTCCATTGATTCTGTTCATACACTCTAGCATATTTCTGCATGTCTTTGATGTGTTCGGTGGTTAACTCCTCTTGAGTATTGGCCTTTGTACATATCATTTGCTTGCTGTACCCTCCTGCTTTCTTTGCTGCCTTGTCTGCTGCATCATTTCCTCTGGATATTGCATTGTTCAATGTTTGATGTCCTTTGCATTTCATTACTGCCACTTGTGCTGGCAACGGTAAAGATGTCAGCAGGAGTTTTAGCGCTTCGGCATGTTTTACTGGTGTCTTAGCAGATGTTAGGAACCCTCTTCTGATCCACTGTGTTCCGTCTATATGCACTGCTCCATAAGCATATGCTGAATCTGTATAGATGTTGACTCGTTGTCCCTCTGCATGCTCCAAGGTTTTGGTGAGTGCCACTACTTCTGCCAGTTGGGCCGAAGCAGGTTGGGAGATGATTTCTGCTTCTATGGTTTGTATATTTTCTCCCTCCTGCCGGACTACTGCATGGGAGGCCACATTACCGTCATCTCCCTTGTAACAACAGCCGTCACTGTAGAGAGTGAAGTCTGGTTGGTCCAGTGGATCTGTTTCTAAATCTGATCTTATCTTGAGATCCTTTTGGGAGACTAACTGATAGTCATGGGGTGTGTGCTCTTCCGTGCTCAGTCCTGTAGACATGTTTTTTAAACCACTTTGGTATGTTATATGGGGTTTCAACAGACTGGTCTGAATCTTGATTTTCCTGATTGGGGAAAATGTGAATCCCTGTGAATTTATGAATGCTACTACTCCATGGGCTGTGTTGACTTTCAAAGGGGGGCACATTACCACATGTGCAGTTTTCTCAATGACTTTTGCTTGTGCAGCTAGGTGTCTTGCACATCCTGTCTGGCCTAGTTCTATATTGTCTAACTTTGAGCTATGGTACATGAGTACCTGTCTCACTCCCCCTTTTTTCTGAAACAGGACTCCATTGACTATTCCACCTGATTCAGAAACATCAAGGCAAAAATCATCATCATAATCTGGAGTGGAAAGGTGTGCCGCTTGACTCAGGGCTTGCTTCGTCTTCGTGAAAGCTTCTTCGGCCAACGTTGTCCACTCGAGAGTAGCTTTAATATTTCTGTTTCCTGCTTCTGCAATTATGTGTCTCGGTGGTTGTGTCAAGTCCACATAGTCAGGTATGTACGTCCTGCTGTAACCTGTCAGGCCCAGGAAAGCAAGCCTTTGTTGCACTGTTTTGGGCTTTGGTTGGGAGAGGATGGAAGACCGTTGTGCTGGTGTCAGAGTTAGACTGTTCGAGGAAATCATCCTTCCCAGGAATGTAACCGTTCTCCTTGCGATCTGCGTTTTTTCTTTCTCCACTTTATAGCGCATATTGGCCAGTAGGATTAGCAATTGTTGTGTCACAGCCAGACATGTTGCTGCATCTGGCCCGGCTAGAAGAAAATCATCAACATACTGTATCAAAGTTACTCCCTCCGGTAGTTGTAATGCACTGAGGTCTTGTTTCAATGCACTGTTAAATAATCCTGGGCTATCCTTGTAACCCTGTGGCATCCGATTGTAGGTGTATCGCTGTCTTTGGTAGGTAAAAGCAAATATATCCTGGACTTTTGGATCTAATGGTAAGCAAAATAATGCATTAGCTAGATCTATCACTGTGAAATATTTGTGACCTGGATTAAGATTTTGTAATGCTACATGTGGATCAGGAATATTAGCAGTTTTAGTGACATTGTTGAGTTCTCTCAGATCATGGACCATTCTCCATCCCTTGTTTCCAGCTTTTGGTACCGGCAAGATGGGAGTATTCCAATTTGAACCGGTGTGTCTGATTACTCCAGCTTGCAACAATCCTTGAATGGTGTTTCCTATTCCATCTATTTGTTCTTGTTTCAATTTGTATTGTGGGCGCCAACATGGTTTGTAATTTTCCATCAGCTCCACTGAGACTTCATGATTTACTAATCCAACATCATAGTCTCCAGTGGTCCAAAGACGTGTAGGCAGCTGCATCAGCATTTCTTCTGTGTCCGGATGGTTTGTGTGTTCTCGGCCATGATCTCTGTCCAATTCTTGCTTCTCCAATAGCCCTTGTTCCTGGCTATTGTTTCCAATCCTCCACATCGTCTGGTCTGTGGATTGCCACAGAATAGGTGATTCCGTCGCCAACCATTCTGTGTTCAATGCAGTCTTTATCATTGGACCCAATGATCTGGACTCAGCTCCTATGGTCATGGCGAGTGTGACATGAGGAACAGCTTCTTCAGATAAATTGTACCATTGTTTTTGTTCTGGTGTGAGTTTTACCGCTGCTGCTACACCCTGCGGTCCGACGTAGATGTCTGCTACAGTCAAATCTTTCATCCTTCCCTCTTTATCTTCCATCCATGCATCTTGATATTCTTCATCCGGTCGCCTTAGATAATTGTACGTACAATGTAAAGGATCCTGCAGGGGCCCATAGTGTCCCAGTGTATTTATCCATGTCTTCCAGGCCATGTACATTCTTTGGACATGAGGAGTATCGATTTCCGTGGTGATTAGGCGGCTCCAGTACACAGTGGTTGTGTCATTTTCTTCGTCGTTTTCTGGATTTGCTGCCATCATCATGATTCTCTGTTGTCCATCGTATGTCTGGTGGAGTGGTATCTGGCCTGGAAATTGGATAATCAGCCCATCTGGTGTGCATAGAATTCTCGCTCCTGATTTTACGAGCAGGTCTCTTCCCATCAGATTTATGGGACAGTTTGGGGCATAGAGGAAAGGATGTTGCAGGAGTTGCTTCCCAATTTTCATACATTTTTCCCGAGTATCCAACTGTTTTGAGGGTGTGATTTGAGACTGGTGGTGGTTTTCCCTTTAATTTTGTCAAACAGGAAGCTGTAGCTCCTGTGTCCACCATCATTTCCACCTTCTCCCCCTCAATTTCACAGGTGACCATTGGTTCATCTTGGGCTGGAATTGCGTCACCTGTGATTGGATCCTCTGGTCCTCCTCATACGTATGGACCACTCCAAGCTGTCAGAGGCATTTGGTTCATGTTTGGCACCCCTCCTCCTCCTGGTTGTCCCTGGAATCCTCTGCCTCCACTGGGTCCTCTCCTCTGTTGGTACTGTGTAGGCATGTACATGGGTGCTTGTGGCTGTGGTTGGACAGGAGTATACACAAGCGGTAGCGGTTGCTGTACTTGGGGATAATACTGCTGTGTCTAGGGCTGGAATTGTGTAGGATTGTATGGTATTTGTTGATGAGGACAGTTTCTGGCCCAATGATCCATCTGACCGCATGTGTAACATCCCACTTTTTGGAAACGTCTTCCTCTGCCCTTTCCTCTGAAACTTCCTCCACCTCTTTGTTGGTACTGCATCTGATTTTCTGGCGCCACCTGAGCTTGAACTGTTAGCGGTGTCTGCATTACTGTCTCCGTTTCTATGGTCTTCTCTGCTTTAGCTGCCATTTGCCTTGCCGCTTTCTTGTTTTTATTAGCTTCGGCATCTTTCTCAGCTATTTGTATCTTCACGAGTCTCCTTGCTTGGATTTTATCGTCTTCATCAAGTCCCTTTTTTGCCGCCTGGTGTCTGGTATCGTGGTGAATGAGATGTTGTCCTCCATTGTCCAATCCCACCACTTCTTCCAAACGTGCCTGCACTGCTAGGGGAAGGGCTTTAATGACAGAGTTCTTCCACACCATTTCAATAGCTGGAGAAAGATCATGTCTTTCACCCGTGCAAGCCTCCCACACTTCTTCACATTTATTCAAGAATTCATGCATGTCTTCCCCAGGCTCCTTCTTCAAGCTGCTGAGAGCATGAAAACTGCGTGTTCTCGGGTAGATGTGACGAATAGCAGCCCAATATTTTGACCTGATGTAGTTGAATGGGGTGTCATCTAGGTCATTTGTGCAATTGGCCTCGGAGTCTATTGCTCTTGCTTCAAGTTGTCCTTCAATCCGTCCAAGAAGGGCCCTTACGTCTCCCAAGCATAGGTGGTCTTGGGCTGTGAATCTCTCCAGATCATTCACCCACTTCTGACCTCCTTTTATGAGTAGAGGTAGTTTTCCCACTAATGCTTCCATGTCCCTGTGGTTCCATGATTGGTATTGAAATCCTCCATTTCCAGCTGCTATCAATGGCATGGCGCTATGTGCGGTACTCCTGAGTCTTTCAGCTATGGGCTCTGTCACAGTTTGTTGGTTGATTTCGTCCCCTCTGTTTTTCCCTGAGGGTGTGGTGAAACCCTGTTGTTGCTGTGTGTGTTCCAGGTATCCCGAGTGTCTGCTGGTTTGAGAATGTGCACTGTCGTTGTCTTCTCCATGTCCTTGTCCTCTGTAATTTTGTTCATCAGTAGAGTAATTTGTTCGGCGTGTTCTTTGAGAGTCTTCCCATCCCTGAGTTCTTTGTTCTTGTTGTTCTCTATTTTGGTTCTGGTGTCTGTCTTCCATCATTTCCCGGAATGTCACATCTTCTCGTTGTCTTTCTGCCAGACGTTGTTGGTATTTATCTTCCTCCCTTTGTCTTTCTGCAATAATGTCATTACTGGCTTTTTCTGACTTTTGCATTTCTTCAATAATTTCATGATGTGCCTCTTCTACCTTTCGTCTTTCTTCAGCATATCTGTCATTATGTGCCTCTTCTGCCTTTCGTCTTTCTTCAGCATCTCTGTCTTCCATTTCTCGTCTGTGTTGTTGTGCGTCTTCCTCTGCTGTTTGTGGTTGAAGAGAGAAGATGGGCCCTGCCGCTCTCTCATAAGCGGCCATTTTTCCTGGATCTGCACCTGTTGATCTGTTGATTGACTGGAATGACATAGGTGTTTGTAGCATGTCTCGCTGAAGTTGTCTATCTGTAGGCATAGTTCTTAATGCGTGCATTTCGGCTAATCGTTTGTGTTCCTCCAGCAGCTGGTTGAATTGAGTCGTGAGCATTCTTACTCCGTATTCCAATTCTTGGAGATGTCTTGCTGTGGGGACTCCCTCCAATTCCAATACTCCTCCCAAAATACCAAACGTTGGGGCTTGTATTGAGGGTTGAAGGAGAGTTTTATTTTCTGACATGTTCAATCAAGTCAGGATAGAGCTTTGGAGTTTGGATTACTGGAGCGTCTTCCATTTTTGTTTTCGCGTCTTCTTCTGCTTGCAAATTTGTTTCTTGGGCGACGCACATGTTTGCCATCCCACTAGCAGAATACTTTAAATGGAGCATCAGACTTGTAACTCGTGCTTTCCTTATTTCCGCTTTGTTCATAGCAATCTTTGCAGGTCCATACCAAGAGGGTTGTCCGGCTTTGATCCATGCTTGTTGTTCTTGCAGGTATTCTCCATTTTCATGGTCAATTACTGCTTTTCTATGGGCTTTCATTGGTGCTGGTTGATCATCAGCTGGATACAGTCCTCTCGTTTGCCATTGTTCCAACAGTTTCTCCATGTGGTTCCATGTCTTTTGTCTAAGATTTGGAGCTGTTATAGCATCTGATCTGATTTGTATCCTTCCTTTGATATCTGCTCTTGAGCCTGGCTCTGCATCTAGTCTCAACTTAGTTTGTTTTGGTGACATGTTCTCTAATTATTTATTAACTTATCAAAGATGAAGCACTAATTTTCTGACTAGCACCTTCGTTGCTGTTCGTCCGAACTTTAAATCTTTTTTTTTTTTTTTTTTTTTTAAGTTGCTCAAGGTTTTATTTTTTTTTATTTTTTTAAGTTATAGATATTTTTTTATATTTTTTATTTTAGGTAAAATATTAATAAAGTTAATTAATATTTAAAAATTATGCAAAATTAAAATATGAAATGTTAAAATAAAGCTGTACCGTGTATGGTTTTGACTTTGAAATATGAATATTGGTTCAAATCCAAATCTCCTGTGTACAGTGCATACCGAAATGTATGAAATTATGTTAATGTCACTACTTGTGTTAGCTTCAATAAATTGGTGTTTGAAAAAGTATTATGTAAAGTTTCTTCTCTTATAATTAGAAACCACTTGCAATTCTATCTTGGCGATCAAGCATGTGTTTATTTATAACACTTACAATTATACTTCACAATGTTATGGTGTTTCTTCTATTTGTGTAATAATTCTGTACTACCACCAGAGTGCGCTATTTTAATTTCCAGCTTAATCCACTAGGGCAGTGGTTCTCAACCTGTGGTACGCGTACCACTGGTCGTACGCCAGCTCCCGCTAGTGGTACGTGGAGGAATCTGACATATATAAAAAAATAATAATAATAATTAAAGTTTTTTTTTTGTATTCAAAGGTGGGGTAGGTAATTTTGGAGAAACCAGCTCGAGTGAGCTAGAATTTGAAAATACACAACCGGAAAAAATATGCCACTTCCTGAAAGAGCCTTCCACAGATGACATTTTTTTAAGGATTTTTTGTCAAAGCACTTCAGATATTCATTGCTATCGGGATGTTAAGAGCATTCCATGGAATATAACAAAAGTGTATCTCGAGCCGGTTTCTCAAACGTACCTACCCCACCTTTAACCTTTACACATAACACAGACATATAAAATACAGGAAACAGAACTAAGTAAACAAAAAGACGAAAAGCAGTCACTACATTGTGCACATTTGGGACATTAAGGTACACTATTATTACTGCAAGAGCAGCTGATGGTAAGGACCTCAGACAACTTCAATTTAAACCAGGCTATAGGGACAAGTGCCATCAGTTTGAGGTTTGATTGAATAACATTAATTAAAAAATAAATCATACTATCAAAATACTACAACGAATGAAAATAAGCTTGAGATAATTGAAACTGTGGTTTGAATTAGTTCTAATAGGCTATTGCTGTTTTTAGATTTAGAAACGAAAACATTGTTTTTTAAATTTCTGGCGTTGCTAATTACGACCTTACTACCCGCTAACGTTGCAAGCAAGCTAAAGAAAGAAGAAAGCTGAATGATGTTAAAAACGTGGCTCAAAACGGGAGGTATTCGGAAGAGAGGTACAGAGGAGAATATTACCAGCTAAAGTGAACAAGTGAATGAGGAGGACAGTCATCAACCGAGCACAAGGGCAGGCTCCGCAAGCAACGCAAAAGTGATATGCACAGCCGCTGTGATGGAGGAGAGAAGTGACTCAGGAAGAAGGCATTTGCTCAAATAATGGAGAGAAGGCTGTGACCGAGGTCAAACGCTGAAAAAGCACACAATTGTCCTTAATTGTTGTCTTTTTTCTTATCTCTTTTCTTTTTTACTTTGCCACCACAGTAATGGCAATAGCAAACATCAGCAGACTGAAGATGAGCTATTAGCCCTTAGGCTCATCTGCTCCTGGAGGCTTTCATTATTATTGTGGAACTGAATTCCCAAGAGGACATTTTCTGTTACGATGTAGGTTGTTGAAGGAGGCCTACATTCAAACTTTGGTATAGGTCCAGGAAATGACATGCGTGTACAGTTGACATTTGTTGTGTGAGAATAAGTTATTATTTTGTTCTTTATATTCTCACTTGTGGTGAGAGAGAGAGAGAGAGAAAGAGAGAGAGAGCAGTCCCGACTGCTTAATGGCCTAAAACCATTCACATTAACTTAAAACGCAACAAAAGACACCTATTAGAGTGATTGGCCTCCAGCCGACATGTAATAACAGACAAACGAATAGCATGCAGGGTTAAATAGAACAAAATAAATTGAACTCACCCTGCCTGTAACGAAGCAATGCCACGTGGTAGGATACCAATGTTTATCAATTTAGGCTTGTTTAAACTTAAATTGCACAGCTATTTTCAGGATCCGCTGGCCGCCGTCAAACACACAGAACTAACATTGTCCTACATAAACTATTGAAGAATTCGATATAACAGGTTTCTCCTTACCTAGTTGATTTGAGCTCTCTGTGTGTTGAACGGATGCCAGCGGGTCCAGCGAGCAGCCTGCTGTAGTCTCTCCCGGTTGTGCGAGGATCACGTCGAAAGGGGCACCAATTGTTAAATATGTTCTTTATTCTCGCGTCCAGGAGAGAAGCTTTAAAATGAGACTAAATGGAGTCTCTGAGAAGATTCAAATGGGATACTTTAATTAAAAAAGGCGCGGTAGTGTTACAGACAGAATATTGTTCAGGCAGAAAACAGCTGTTATCCGGCTCTCGTGAGCAAGAGAAGAGAGATAATCCCTCGTCCAGTGCTGTTATATATCCTCTGCTGGCTCCTCCCCGCCAGCCGGCTCGCCTCGTCTCTAATGTCCGTTGTTGCATTTAAACAGAGGATTGGTACTTTTCACATTCAACATATGCTTAACTCGCCTTTTCTCCTCATATTCTCTTTCATCACTTTTCATGTAACACATTCTAAACGCTGTAATTAATACTCTAAAAAATACAGAAAATACTTCACGGCTGGTTTGGTTTCCGGTCATTCCGGATGTTGTCACATGCTACTCTCGTCTGTAAACAATAATGTATTCAAATAAACTGTACCTTCTTTTAATATTCAGCATGGTAGTATCCCGACATTTATAGTTGTAGTGTTAAATCAGTAGGTTTCGGTTTTCACCACACCATGTCATTTCGCTACTCAATTCACCTCTTTAGGAAATCGTATTTTAGCCACATGCTAAATGCTAACCGGAGATGAAGGATTTTCAGAATAAAAGCTTAACTGGTTGTGCACAAGAATTTCTGGTTTTTCAGTATAAAAGAGCATTTAACTTGACAGTATGTTTAAACTACATTATACCATCAAAACATTGATTTTAAATTTCTAACATTACCCTGAAAATGTTACCCCGCGTTAACCAATCATCACTCCTCTCTGGTCACTTTCACTTTTCCACGGTACTGTGAGAGGACATCGCTGTATTCGCCTGTAAATTACATCCGCAGGGAGATTCGGTTCAGTTGGATCACATAATGTAATGCAATAACGCACCCATTTAAATCACAGTAACTATAACGGCGTTACTGAATGGGAATAGTTAACTAGTAACGTTATTAGTTACTGCAAAAGGTAGTTGTGTGCGTTAGTTTGTAACGCGTTAGTCCCAACACTGGTAAACACACACCTGATCACCTGAGAGCTGCCGTTTCATTCAGGCTGTTTAAAAAAAAACGGTCTGATTTTAACAACTCAATGTTATAGCAGTAGCCTACTATTAGACACTAATAATACAGTAAACTATTAACACTAATAATAATAATAATAATACATTTTATTTGTATTGCACTTTACATTTGAAACAAACCTCAAAGTGCTACAGTACATAATAAAAAAAGATAAAGAAAACCATTTTCAAGAGTCAAAATATATAAACAGGTTAAAAACAAGTTTAAAAACATGTTTTAAAAAGGAGAGGCAGGGTTATTAAAACCGGCTTAAAAAGCTAACCAAATGCTTTGTTAAAATGGTAGGTTTTTTGTGCTCTCTTAAAAGTGTTCACAGGTTGAGGAGCTCTGAGATGGTCTGGGAGTGAGTTCCACAGCCGGGGGGCAGCTGCACAGAAAGCTCGATCTCCTATAGTGCGGAGGTTGGTGTGCCGTTCCTTCAGCTGGTTAGTATTTCCCGAGCGGAGGCTGCGGGTGGCGGTTTGTGGTTCAATCAATTCCTTGAGGTAGGGGGGGGGGGCATTTCCGTGGATACACTGGTGTGTTAACAGGGTGATTTTGAATTCTGTCCGGGAGGTGATGGGAAGCCAGTGCAGTGATTTGAGAATGGGGTGATGCATCAGGATCCTAGCAGCGCTGTTCTGTACGTATTGGAGCTTTTGAAGGCTCTTGGTAGGGATCCCGACGAGAAGTGCATTACAGTAGTCCAACCTGGAGGAGACAAAGGCGTGGACCAACTTTTCGGCGTCAGGAAGAGTGAGGGTGGGGCGGAGTTTAGCTATATTTCTAAGGTGGAAGAAGGATGTTTTGCAGAGGTGTTTCATGTGGGTCTCATAGTTGAGGCAGGGGTCCATTTTGACGCCCAGGTTGGTGACAACTGATGAGAGGGGAAGGTCCTGGTCGGAGAAGGTGATGCTTGTTATGGGGGATGATTTAACTTGGTGTGGGGTTTTGGAGCTGTTGAGTTGTAGAAAGTTTTGTTTCATCCACGCCTTTATCTCCTCCAGGCAGATGGTGATTGTGGATGAAGGTGATGGTGACGGGGATGACAGTGGGACTGCAGAGCGGGGGGGACAGGGGGGGTCCATTTTTATGTAGAGCTGTGTGTCATCAGCATAGCAATGGAATGATAGTCCATGCCTGCTGATGACACGGCCGAGGGGGAGCATATACAGGGTGAATAGGGTGGGGCCAAGCACGGATCCTTGGGGTACACCACAAGTGACGGGTTGGGTGGGGGAATGAGCACCTCCCATGGAGACACACTCAGTCCTTCCGGTCAGGTAGGACCGGAACCAGTCCAGGGAGGTGTCACAGAGTCCGATGGTGGAGTGGAGATGATTGAGGAGGATGGTGTGATCAACAGTGTCAAAAGCTGCAGTGAGGTCCAGGAGGAGGAGGAGGGAGGGGGAGCCATTGTCAGAAGCAGTGAGGATGTCATTGGTGACCCTGACCAGTGATGTTTCAGTACTGTGAGCGGAGCGGAAACCAGACTGGAATTTTTCGGAGATGTTGTTGTTGTTGAGGTGGTGTTGCAGTTGGGTGGCGACTATTTTTTCCAACACTTTGGAGAGGAATGGTAGGTTAGAGATGGGCCTGTAATTTGCGAGAACGTCCGGGTCTAAGGTAGGTTTTTTGAGGAGGGGAGTGATAATGGCCGTTTTTAGAGCTGATGGAACGTGACCGGACTGTAGAGAATGGTTTATTGCTTTGGTGATCAGGGGGCTTATGGCTTGGATGTGTAATTTGACCACGGCTGTGGGAAAGGGGTCCAGGGTGCATGTGGAAGGCTTCATCCGGCGGATGGTGTCCTCAACCTCTTGCTGCGTGGTGGGAGAAAAGCAGCAGAGAGGCTGGGAGGCCCCAGACTGTGGGATGGCAGTTGGAGCAGATGGAGTGGGGGGGCCGGAGAGGGAGGAACGGATAGTGTCAACTTTGGTTTTGAAGAAGACCATGAAGTTGTTGCACTGTTCTGCAGTGATGGCTCTGTTTGAGGGGGGTTGAGGTTTTAGGAAGTGATTTATGGTTGAGAAAAGCTGTTTTGAGTTGCCGGGACTGTTATTGATGATGTTTGAGTAGAAATTGGACTGAGCGTCTCTGAGGGACTTAGTGTAGGCCTTTTGGTGTTCCCTGTAGGCCATTTTATGAACCGTGAGCCCTGAGGTCTTGAGCCGCCGTTCCAGGACACGCCCAGCAGCCTTCATTTTCCGCAGCTCGCTGGTGAACCATGGAGCTGAGCGTGAGAATGTGACTGTTCTTGATTTTATTGGGGCGTGAATATCAAGGAGCCTGCTCAGGGATTGGTTGTAGTAGTCCACCGATTCATTTGCTGATGAATGGGTTGCAGAGGCGAGATGATGGAGGTCCAAGGTCAAGGTGTCCGGGTTGATGTGTTTGAAGTTTCTGAAGTGGATTTCACGCTTGGGTTTGGTGTGGGAGGGTGGAAATGGCAGTTCCATGGAAATTACCTTGTGGTCGGACACGCCCATTTCGTAAACTAGTATGTTACTAACCGGGGCTGAGTCAGTGATAACTAGGTCTAATGTGTGCCCCTTTATGTGTGTGGGGACATGGAGGTGTTGTGAGAGGTTAAGGCAGTCCAGTAGTTGTAAAAACTCAGATGCAAAAGGGGAGGAGGGGTTGTCTACGTGGATGTTCACGTCACAGAGAATTAGGATGTTGGGGGATGTAGTGCAGAGTGATGTGAGGAGGTCGTGTATTTCCGAGATGAAAACTGAATTTGGTTTCAGTTTGGGTGGGCGGTAGATGAGTAGTATTGTAAGATTGAAAGGTGGTTTACATTTGACTGCAAGGCATTCAAATGAGGATGGTGGGGGGAGGGGGAGAGATGTTAGTTCCAGCTCATTTTTGTGAAAAATGGCTAAGCCACCACCCACCCGCCCAGTGCTGCGTGCTTTTTGAATATAGCTATAGCCGGGAGGACAGGCTTTATTCAAAGTTGAATAAACCTCAGGTGGGTGCCAGGTCTCTGTGAGGCACATGAGGTCTAAGTCCTTGTCCAGTATGTGTTCATTTATGAGTGATGATTTAAGTGTGAGGGATTGTGTGTTGAAAAGTTCCAGTTTAACTGTTGGTGAAATAATGAATCTCTGTAGTGGTCGTAGTACACGGAGATCCACTCCTCGTTTTCCATGTAGATCCATTCCACATTTTCCATTGAAATCCACTCCATGTTTTCCATGCAGCTGCCTGGTCTGCAGCACTCTCGCGGTGTTTCCAGTGTTACATACCAGAGGAGCGTCAGAGCTCTGATGACACGTCACAGTAGCGACGGTGCGAACAGCTGTGTGGAAGGAAGGAATATGGTGGCAGGGCACCAGGTAAACAAACTGACGGCGGGTGCTTCTGTGGATGTAGCGTGGTCGGCGAAGGAGTCCAAGTTTTTTGATGAATGAAACACAGGCTGGGATGGTGTGTTTATTTAGTTCCAGCAGGCGCAAGATGGAATATTGCTGCATCATGCCGGTCAGGATGTAAGTCCTGAACAGTTTTAGCCGTTTGCTAGGCTAACCGTCGCACTGGGGGCTGCTGGCTGGCAGCCGGCTGGCTGTGGAGAGTAGTGCGGTCCCAGGCAATGAAGGCCTAACCGCTCCGGGGCTGAGGGGCAGCCCGGGATAGAATCTCGCACAGTAGCGCTGGAGAGAGCCAACGTAATCCAAGGCTCAGGACAGGAGTGGAGGACTGGAACGGTAGTTTCGCTGCAGTGATCAGCCGCTTGTTGGTATGGCTGTGGATGATGCGGTCCCAGGCGACAAAGGCCTAACCGCTCCGGGGCTGAGGAGCCCGGGATGAATCCTCGCAGCAGCGCTGGACAGGGACAAAACGTCCACACAAAGTGGCTACCGAACCGTCACTAATCCGCCACCAGTTGATGTAATGGACGGGCAGGTAAGCAAAACCAACCGCACAGACTCGTAGAAACTCTCAAAAGGTCTGTGACAAAGCTATGGTAATAAGTAAATACAATCTAAAATTGAATGTAAAACTAGCCCTAGACTAGCTCCGTTGGAGAAGCGGCGAACAACCAGCGCCAGCGTCCTCTCCTATAGGCGTCCAAAAATCAATCAACCTATACATATTATTGTTTGCCCGTGGGATTAGGATTATCGGTAGTGAGAGCCGTGCTGCATTTTCCTCTGGTCGGATGTGATATAAAAACAAAGCGATTATTTTTGTTGTTGTAAACTCCCGTGGATTAAACTACATGTATTAGTGCATTCATTTCAATTCGCGAACATATGATAGGGGCCTACATTAAATGATCGTGAGGATGATGATTGAAAATCGTTTGTTTGAGCCGGGCTGCATTTCCTGATGAAAAAACATAGCGATGGTTTTGTACTTACGCCAACGTGAATTAAACAACATTATTTTGTTAAATAAAAACATTGTGATGTGTTGAAAATAACTACTCTTATTTAGCACAGAATATGATCCTATCCGTGACATTATGGATCTTAACAAATATCCGCTATATCAGATACCTGTAGATCTATCAGCTGTTTATTTCACATGATTTCCAGTGTGGCAGCTTTTCACGGCTCCCCTTGGTGGATCCATGATCCATTGCAGCTGGTTTAATTAAAATTACATTTATTTTATCAAGGGGGCGTATCAAGTCCTGCGGGGGGGGTTTTCCTTTTCAGCAGGGGCCCACCCCGTGCAGATCACGGACCCGCACGGGTAGGCGTCTGAAATGAAGCGCTACATCTGTATATGAATGCACCTGCCCATTGCCTGGAAAAGTTAGATGCCGCCTATCACAGTGCCCTGAGATTTGTTACTAACTGTAAAGCACTTACTCATCACTGTACCCTGTATGCCAGGGCAGGTCTGCCTTCACTAACTGTACGGAGGCTCAGTCATTGGTACATGTTCATCTATAAAGCCATGTTGGGTAAACTACCTTTTTATATCTGCTCTCTGATCTCTCGACGAATTGAAAGTACTTATTGCCTCATGATGTTGTTTTATTAAATGTGCCAAGTGCTAGGACTGCCTTAGGGAAGAAAGCTTTTAGTTGTGCAGCTCCACTAAATTGGAACAGTCTGCAAACATGTTTAAAACTGAGCACTTTGGTTCCCCTGCATCATTTTAAAACTCGGATGGGTGACATGCTGTTTGATACTCATGGTACCTGTTACTGTAAATAGAGTTTGTAAACTGTACCCTGTACATTATGTTGTATGTCATCCTTATTGTTGTTCTGTTGTTTTTATGTTACATGTGTAACTAATGTCCTGCAGGTCATCCTTCAAACATAGATCTTTTAATCTCAAGGGGCTTTCACCTGGTTAAATAAAGGCTACAAACAAACGGAAGAAATATAAATATATTTATAAAACTGACAAGTCAAATCAAGCAATCTGATTGGTCGATAGCGTTTTTGAGGACCTCTTTGATTACAGATTTGAAAACATCGTTGCTTGCTTTAAAAGTAGAACAATTCATTATGTCAAACCTTGGGAAGTATCTCCACTGTAAAATGTTTGGCCGTAAAATTACAGTAAATGACTGGCTACTAGTAGCATGGATTTCACAGCAATTTACTGTAAATATTTCACAGTAAATTAGAATAAAAGTACAACTAAATACTGTGACTTTACAGTTGCCATGCCCGTGGAATTACTGTGATATAGCAGTACAGAGCTGTGGTATTATGGTACCTTGCTGTACATAAATTACAGTAATTACCTGTATGTTTACACTTTTACTGTAGAAGTAATGCAACACAGTAGCCAGTAATTTACTGTAAATATAAAAATGTAAATAATACGATAATATATTGTACATTTGACTAGTTAAATGGGATTTTACCATAACTACACAATTCAATCAGCTCAATCAATAAAGAAAAACAAAGAAAATGCCCATTTAAATTTTTTATTACTCCATTGAAGTGCAAAGTACATTTCACAGTGTCTTGAACATGTTGTTACGGCCCCAACCTCTGCTGGTAGTGGTTTGTGCTGACAACCCCAACATGAAAGAATACACGCAATAACCGGTACTTGGTAACGAGCATTTATTGATAATCAGCCGTTTGCTCCCACAAGCAAAACGGGAAACAAAAAGAGGTCTGGCCAAAAGAAACAAACAGAAAGAGGGAACCCGAGCCAGCCGTAGGACCCAGAGCTCCCCCCCCTAACCAGAAGTCAAATATAAACCCTATGGGAAACAAAATAAACCGCGAAAACTGGACTACCAGGTACTCCAGGCTAAACATAAACACATTTGCAAAAATATGGCCTGCAGCTCAAGATGGCAAAGAGGTATTCTAAGGAGAGTGTCTCCCGGCGTTGGGATAGGCGAGAGATCCTTCTCCTCCAGCTTCTCTTTATATAACACGGCTGAGTGGAATTTGGAACACCTGGGCAGAGGCGGAGCCAGGGGCAGACCAGGTGCACCTGGGCAGAGGCGGAGCCAGGGGCAGACCAGGTGCAGCTGGGCAGAGGCGGAGCCAGGGGCAGACCAGATGCAGCTGGGCAGAGGCGGAGCCAGCTGATAGCTGTAGGTGCGTGTGTGTGGTGCAGCGTGTAGGTGTGTGTGGTAAAGTGTGTGTGTAGATGCGGCTGACAGACAGGTCTCAGTTGGTTTGGTGTCCTCTGCTTACTTTTAATACTTGTAAATGTATTAACTTTTGGCCCGTAATTTATTTTCCTCATTGTAGCGACCAGAGAGGGGAGAGGAGGGGGGGGGGGCATATATCCAGTCTCTGATAGTGTTACGTTATTATGAGAGTGCTCTGTTTCATTCTGAAATTGTATATATTTATATAAATATATATAGGCTATATATGTGTGCGTGTGTGTGTCCCCCTGCATCTGTAGCCTGTTATTGTCTCATTACACCGCACTGTGAATGAATTCAAAGTAAATATATAAGTGGTCGTGAACACATCTGTCCATCAGACAGAGGGCTGCTGCGTCTCCTGTCATCATTAATGGACGTCTCTTTAAAATGACCGCTCAGAGGAGAGGAGTTCTCATTTCTCTAACCGCCTGCTGCTTCCCCTCCTCTCTCCACGGTTCCCCTCCTCGGCTCCTCCGCTCGCATCTCCTGTGGGCGGGACTAAGTCTCGAGGATAGGAGTCGAGGAGGAGAGTCGAGGAGGGGAGTTAGAGAAATGAGAAAGGGCCCAGGTGCACCTGGGAGACAGAAAAGAAAACAAGGAGGGGAGCACGTGTCTACACAGACATCCACTCGAAGTCAACCATTTTTCTGAAGAATGTGCTGACATGGGGGTTTAAATTGCCATACCTCTTTTTGGCTTTCGAGCCCGTCTCAGGATTAAGGCCCAGGAAGCAACTGAAAACAATAAGCCAAGACAACAATTTCAATTTACATAGATTTATATGTTACATCGTTTAGTTTAAGGCACATTCAGCGGTGCCCCTTTCAATTTCAGTAAAACCTGCACCAAAGAAAGAAATTAGTATTTAAAGCCAAGCAAGAGCGATAAAAGCAAGAAAATCCCTTAATTTCTTGTGTTATCACAGAGGATGGTCTGAATACAGTATTTTACTGTGAAATAATGCAGTAAAATGTTGTGAAATCCTGGTAATCATTTATCCTGGACATTCACAGTAATTAACTGTGCCTGTATTGACTTCACTGTGAAATTCAAAATTACAGTATTATATTGTGAACATTACAGGTAAAGACTGTAAAGTGATAAAACAGTAATTGATTGTAAAATATTACTGCTAAATATTGTGAAACCATGGTAATATTTTACAGTGTGTATACTGTTTTTCTCAGGCGCGGAGGGATACTGACTTGTTGTGCAAAGTAACTTACAATTCTACCCGTGGTATACGCTCAGTATATCACGGCTAAGAACCAATCACATTGCTTGATTTGACTTGTCCGTTTTATAAACAGTGATAGATGTTACGGACTAACGTTTATGATAAATACAATTTGTATTGATTTGAAGATCTTCTCATAGTTCATACAATCTTTGGGATCATTTGTATTAATGTTTACCGGAGGGAGAGGGTGACGAGCATAAGTTTATCTTTCCTTTTTTTTTTCAATTCCAACTTTGGTCAGGAAGAATATGTTTCTCTGTTGTCCACGTTCATAAAGCATAAAACAACAGCATCAGAGCACGGTGCAGAGTCTCTAGATGAGTTTACAGAAGTCCCTCGTTCTTATTATACATCCATGTTGTAGTCCGCTGTATAGAAAACTGTAGTTTCCATAGTTTCCCCACAGCAGCAGCAGACGCACATTTATGAAGTCTGCTGGCGCATCATAAACATGTCGGATAGGGAAAGTGCAGTCGGATTCTCTAAAGTACCGCAGTCTCTTCTCCTAAATCCTTTTGAATTATCCTGTCCACTATCCCTTAACGGTTAACCCCATGACGTTTCACTCAGAGGTCAAGGAATAGACAATAGGGTTAGAATTTAGGAGCTGATTTTTTGACTATTCGAATGCAGCCTACTACTAATTTTCCCTCTGCAACCTGGATTGTAGAAGGGTAATACAATTCCGCTAGAAAGCAATGACTTTAAGTGTAAGCCTTTCACTGACACTGTAAGGATTTGTAACATGTAAGGGAGAAGTTGAGCCAGTGGGTAAATTGAAGCACCCCCTGTAACCAGGCAACGCCTTATAGTTGTAATCAAGTGACCAGAAATTATGCAAGCTCCACCCATTTATCATTGCCTGTGAAAGAGAGATACTCATTGTGGTCTGGTAAGTAAACATTTTTACAAAAAAAAGTTTTTTGCTTGTCAAAGTACATTTTCTAGATGTCAGCTATATCGGCTGTCATGTCAAAAAAAAAGTATCCAGGTTTAAACACATATATTGTATATGTTGATGTGTTGGCAGCGTATTCAACCATGTGAGTCATTAAGCTAAAGATGACTCTGAATTTTAATGCTAGGCTATTTTTTTCTAAAATGGTGGCTATGGGGTAAAGTGAACCATGGGCCTTGGGGTAAGTTGAGACACTTTTGAAATGGAGAAATCAATGAAAGTAGGCCAAGTAGATAATATGAGCTCATTGTAGGCTACATTTAAAGTTGAATTTACCCTGTGTTTGATTGGTAAGATGTATGAAATTGTATCACCATTTGTATGATTACTTTTCCTTTTAGCATGTTAAAAAAGAAATCAATCAATTCAATCGAAATTTTTACAGTATAAAAATATTTGAAAAACTAAGCTTGTATTTGGTTTGTTATTTATTGTTTATAGTTACCTTTAAGATGTGTTGTAGGTATGCCCAGGTTTGAACAGGTATGCCCAGGTTTGAACAGTCAGTGGTTCAATTTACCCCCTGACCTGGACGTTAGCATAGACGCTAGCATTAGCCATACTAGCTTATACTACATACTACAT
Source organism: Notothenia rossii (assembly GCF_949606895.1). Classification (NCBI taxonomy): domain Eukaryota; kingdom Metazoa; phylum Chordata; class Actinopteri; order Perciformes; family Nototheniidae; genus Notothenia; species Notothenia rossii. Next base: position 28,585,405 of record NC_136910.1, on the reverse strand, counting down.
GCTTATTGCGTAGCTAGCATTGGCTATATTTACCTTGTTTACACTTAGCGGTCCTATGTGTTAATATGTGTATACTACACTTCCATGTATGAGATTATTAAGTGCCTTGTAACTTCTTTGTTTATAGTTTCACTCTGTTTGAATGTCAGTGCTGCAAATAAATCAATAAAAGGAGCATGGCTGCTCATTCCATGGCTCTCAAAATAGTTTGGCTGGCTGTTTAATCTAGACAGTTCACACTGAGACAGTACAACACATAGAGAGAACATTAGCCTACACTTATTGTGTAAGTACATACAAGCAGGTCAAACAGTATTGTAGCGTTCTACAAAGGGAGTCAGAAACAGGCTTCAAGTTATTGGGGTTCATTCACTCCTTTGTTCGCACACGGACACAGGTTACATGTTAGGTTGCAGGTTTATCCTCACACACACTCTACACCCCAACTCACACATATATGGTCAACGTCACAACGTCCCCGCCCTCCCCCGTCTGGAGCAAAGATAGAACTTAGATAGAAATACCTCATTTTGAGTTATTTAGACTTCATCAACACTTATAGTTTTATGTATTGTTACATAAGAATAGATCATATTTGTTAAGTGTTATTGTGGGAGAATTACTATTGTTGTGGTACTACTGCCTTATTAGGCCCATATTGAGCAGCGCATATTAAGACCAAAACTCATGTACAACAACTTCCTTACTTGCAACAAATAAGAACTAATTAGAGGGTTATTGAGGAAAAACTCTCAACTAATGACCTATTACTTGTAGAATATGGTCATGTAGAATAAGGCATTAATAAGTGTTTTATAATGACTAATAAAGAGCCAATATACTGCTAATATGCATGTTAATTAACAACTAGTTGATGGTGAATATGTATACCTTAAAGGTGGGGTATGTAATTTTGGAGAAACCAAATCGAGTGCGCTAGAATTTGAAAATACACAACCGGAAAAAATCTGCCACTTCCTTACAGAGCCCCGCCTCCAACACACCCATACGCGCACATGACCAATGACAGCATGAGATAAGTTTGTGCACAGATGGAAGGCTGACAGACAGGTAGGCCATCCAATTATTTTAGCCGGGCCGGCTAAAATTATTGGTCGTGATTGTTGCAGTACTACGGCTTCCACAGATTATATTTTTGTATGTATTTATTGTCAAAGCATTTAATATATTCATTGCTATCGGGATGTTAAGAGCATTCCATGGAATCTAACAAAAAGTGTTTCTGAAATAAATTACATACCCCACCTTTAATATAAAGTGTTACCAAACATTATACTAGTCAATCTTTTTCAGCAACTAGTGGCACTTTTGTCTGACTATTTACCACATAAGCCTTACTAGTGATGCCAGGAGCTGGACTAGTAGCACCAAAGTCCCAACTTGTAAGCTTTTTGATGAACTATTGACCCTCTGACCATACTAGTGACACTTAAGGTCTTACAAGTTAACTAGTGCGCTGCAAAAACTCTGACATGTTAACTAGTTACAAAAAGAAACCAGAACTAGTTAACTCGTGGCATACATGTGTCTGCACTAGTTAACTAGTAGCACCCAGAATCACTCACTAGTTAACTAGTAAAGGCAAAAGGTTCACTAGTTGACGCGTCTTTTAACCTTTCTAGTTTAACTAGTGTGTCTCAAAATGTCTACACGTTAACTAGTGAACCCTTTCAGTGTTTCCCCTAGGATGGAGTCATAGCAGCTGTGCTAAGGCACGTGGGCCCATCATAATGTGAGCACGGAGTGCTTGGAATTTTTTAGTGTGTGCGCGTGCAAAGTGCGCCCCGCCAATTTGTGTCTATGTGTCTGCCATCACAAGAAAGGCTCTTGAGGCCCAGTACCAGGGCCGATTCTAGCCAATTTGCTGCCCTAGGCAAGATTTTATATATAAAGAATAAATGACAAAATCTCTACAAAAGACAAATAACCTACAAAAACAGAAACTTATTGACATAGGTAATATACGTCAAAATGGCTTCAAATGTATTCAGTATTGTATGAACATGTTTTAATTGAGGGGTGGATGTCACATCCTCTAGGGGGGTCCGTGGTTATGCCCCCTTGGGAAGATTTTTTTGAACATTTTAAAGTAAAATGCTTCAATCTGGTGCACTTTGAGCACACAATTAGTAGAGACCTGATCTAAGGGGTACAACTCTAAACCCCCATATGAAAAAGATCGGTTTACATTTTAATAATCAAATAAGTATGTGAACATAACCAATAAACTACCAGAGCCAATAACAAATAAATGTAACTCATTTTATTTTTGTAGTTCATTTATATCTTATTTTACCAGTTAACATTTATTTATGCATATTTTTGTGTCTCTCCAACTTTAAACGATATTTTTGGTTTGCTGCCCTATATTATACATTGGAATGATTTCAAACCTGTTTTTATTTATCCTAATAATTATAAAGGAGTGCCTTGGAAATATGTGTTTACATCATTTGTAAACACATACTGTATTTGTTTGAGACCCACTGAGATAACTTAGAGTAAAATTAACTATCTAAACACTCAGAGAGTCCTTTACCTCACTGAGCCTCTCAATCTGACAAGAGAGCTCTCCTCCACCCTGGTTGTAGAAACATCTACTTCTTATATCCGTTAGCGCAGCTAGCACCAGATTCTAATAACAACAGCGCCGGTACCGGTGCGTCCTCTCTCTCCCTCGCTCACTCGCTCCCACGCTCGCACTAAGGCTGTGAGCTGCGGGCTCCTGATAAGCCAACATCCCCCACTTTCCTCACTTACAGCGCCCATCGTACAAGGCAAATGAAAAGTGTAACCGGGGTGAAAAGGGTGTTACATTTACTTAATTATGAATGTTGTTACATCAAGGCCAAACATTAGGATGAGCGCCAATGGTCAAACATTTTCCCCTCCCAGAGCTACCAGCGCAGCGCCCCCCAGATCTGGCGCCCTAGGTGACCGCCTATGCTAAAAATCGGTCGCCACTTATTATTATTTTAATAAAAACATTTTTAAAAAAAAAGATGTGTGGGTACCTGGCTGGCGACCCCGAGCAGCGGCGTGCATATTTCAGCAGCGGCGGTGTGCCGCCGCTATTGAGAGGGGTCTGCCTGCAGACCTCCACTCTCAGGACAGTTCCGGTGCAGAACTCAACTCTCAGGACACCTCCACTGTCAGTACAGGAAGTGACGATTCTGACGAACACGTTTTTTTCCCCGCCCACCGAAGGGCTCGTCTGATGGTTTTTGCAAATCAGTAAGGTAAGGTGTGTGACCTGTTTGCACTATCCAAAACTACGGTGGCTGGGAAGTGCAATGGACAATTACAAAGTGTGAAACACTTTAACAAAGCTTGAGACAAATTTACATTTTATAAAACAAAATTACATTAGCAAAAACACTTTTACCAAGGATAAAACAATTTAACATTAACAAAAACAAATTAACAAAATGCAAAACACTTTAGCATTTCCCGAAACACTTTAACATTTCCCGAAACACATTAACATTTCCCGAAACACATTTACAAACCAGAATCAAACCGGAAGTGACTTGACGTGCCGTGACGTGACCATAGGACGTGACGTGATTGGCTCAAATTTAAATTTGTTTTGGCGGAAAGACCGAAGGTGCGAGTGTGTTTCATATACAGTCTATGGTGTGTTTACGTTCGGTAAACATGTTTTGTCCGTTTTGTGGAAACAACCTGGAACAAGTGACACGGTTTTGCCTTTCGTGTGGAGGATCTCTGGAGTGTTTAAAGGACACGGACCAGACGGGTGTACCAAGCGCACAGGGGACATCGAAACAGCCGGAAAATGCGAAACAAAGTAAGTGTAGTATTGCGCTAGCTTTGTGATGCTAATGTAAGACATGCAGTAAATAAAAGTTCAATCACAGTTTCATATCAGTCAAATACCAATCCATGTCTTAACGGAATAGCAACGCATTGAGCTAATATGCTAGTTTTTATTTTTAGGTTTTCCGTAAACTTTAATGCACACTTGCTTTTGCTGATTGTTGGAGCTGCTAATTATTATATTTTTATTGGAACTATTCATAGCAGAACAACCTGGCCGATCCTATAAACTTTTCATGGAGTACAGAAACTCAAAGTAAAAAGAGAAACAGTCTTTTAACTGTGGGAAAGGAAGACTTAAACAAGAAAAGAGACGAGTCCAGGTAAGCTGCATTAACCGTTTCATAGAAATCTCAGTGTCTCTGTGTGTGTCATTACTTATATCTCTGCTATTTTACTAGATAAACATAGGAATGATGTCGCCACAAGGAGTTGATTTAAAGCCTCGGAGAGGGAAAACACTCCCGTTGTTTACACACCCGGAGGTAGCAGCACCTGCTATACTGGAACGAGCTGTCCAGAAAATGAAAGCCTTTAACAAGGACATGGATGAAGGACCGTACGTCCTTTTGTATCCAGACTGCTCAGAGGTTGTCAATGTGCCTGGTTCAGAAAAGCCATTCACATTGGCAGAATATAAAAAGGACTTAGGAAAGGCATATGCCAGGATCACCCTTTTCATTTGCCTTGAGAAACATTTTAGAGGAGGTTTGTGGATGTTATTATTCAATATTTTAATTGTTTACATGTTAACATCCTCTACTGCAGCATACATAATAATGTGTTGAACGTTTTGCTTTTACTACAGGGGATGATACCTCAGACTCTGATTCGGATATTGTCATCACATCTAGGAGCACAGCTGAATTCAATCAGGCTGACACTGTGGTGCGTAAATGATTTTATTTTAATGTTCATTTATTTATTTTTCATATACATTTGATTTTAAGCAGGAAATCTATATTCTGGTAAATATTTTAGAAGAACCAACTTGGCAGTTACAATTACTATCAGAAACACTCACAACGTTTCACTGTTGATAGACATATGTGGTAAGGGAACAATAATGGAAGCTGTTGATAATTGTACACTTTTACTCTCAGGTATTTGAATTTGAACCACGAAACAAAAGTACTCCAAAACACAAACCGGAAAATGAAGGGTAAGTTTGTACTTATTTTTACAAAATAAGTAATTTATCTTTAAGTGGATGATAAGAATAGGCCACAGCATTTTCTCTGGTGAACATGGATACAAAAATACCAAACATGTCATGTTTAATCTAATTTCAAACAAAAATAATCTGTTATTTATAAATCTTATGGTTCCTCCTACCTCTAAATGTTACTTAAAACTCAACTATACCCTGTATCATGAAGTTAATAATTTTATCAATTTTATCATGTTTCAGGAAGGCACTTGGACATTCATCCACAACTCAGCCTGGACAGGTATTGAGGCAGATTGTGGAAGCCTGATGTTTCTAATGTTCAGTGTTGTTTTGTTACAGAAATTTGTATTTGTATTTCAGATAGTAATATCTGATACTGAGGATATGGGTCCACCCAAAACAAATACAGACAAGACTACTTGCTACAGGTAAGTACAAATGTTAGTAACTCACTTACACGAGAAAGACATTTTTGTTTGTAAGATGGGAATGATCACTTCCTAACAGTACATACACAGACCTGTATGCACCATGTGTTGAAGAAGAGGACGAAGAGCTGGTTGCAGTCAACATGACGAGTTTATTGGACACTGAAATGTAAACGAACAGCTATTACAGTGACATTACATTTTTTTTCTCTGTACAATATTTCTGGTACAACATTTTTTTTTTAAAACTGTTTGTGCACTCTCTGGAATATCCACTAATAAGGTCACTTTTTTTCCTTTACAGGGAGGAGATGAACATTACATTACCTGCCATTATTGCTAACCTCTCACAGCCTATTGATCATGGAAGAGTCAGCCGGTTCAACATTTCAAGGGCTAATGTTTGGGATGGAGCAGTCAGAGGTTTCAAGCGTACATCGTATTCAGAAAACTGTGACATGCTGGTAAAATTCACTGATGATGTTGGTGTTTTCGAAGAAGGAATTGACTCAGGTGGTCCCAGGAGAGAGTTGTTATCTCTACTGATGAAGAATCTGAAAGACCGGCCCATTTTTGATGGGCCAGACGGACGCCGCTTCTTGGTCTACAATGCAAATGGTATGCATACGGTTAGAAGTGTACTAATACAATTGTTAATGATCATTAACCATATATATCACATGACATATGATTTGTTGCTTGAACAATTTTTTCCAAAACGTTGAGTTTCATTACAGTACATTAAAGTATATACTAAATAAAGTTTTAATTTTGCAATATGAATACCTTTATTCACAGCTGTTAGGGAGGATGAATACTACTTGGCAGGAAAGATGATTGCAGTGTCAGTTGTGCATGGAGGTCCAGGGCCACATTTTCTGTCAGAAGATCTTGTACATTATCTTGCAGGCCAGCCTTCATTCAAAGCAACAGTTGATTTAATAACTGATGGAGAAGTAGGGAAAGCTTTACAAGAGGTGTGAATTGCATACAGCAACAGTGTGGTAGGGTGGATTATTATGTAGTTCCTGCAGTATTTTGAGACATCTTTACTTTACCTTTATCACATACACCGAATTGGCTTCATTTTTTGTTTTGTGATCAGAATCAGAATACCCTTATTAGTCCCACAGAGGGGACATTTACATTGTTGGAGCAGAATAGAGCCAAAGACAACTTAATGTTACCTAAGAAGAATGATAAAAAACTAGTAAAGATACACAAACACAATTTACAAAAAACACATCCTGTAATAGAGGATTTAGCAGCCAGGTATATATTGTACAAGGATAGTAGTAATAGTAATATATAAATCTTGCAATGGAAAAAAAATTGCATGCAGTTATTGACTGGATTGTTTATATCCATTTTATAATCTTCAGATTGAGAATGCTGCCTCAGTGGATGCCTTGCGAGAAATGACCATGAGACACAGCACAATGTTACAGACAGCAGGTTGTCTGAGACATGTGGCTTCTGTTGAAGGAAAGAATGATATTGTGTCAGACTACCTCCAGTGGTACATTATTGGCCGAAACTCCTCTGTAATTGAGAGGTAAGATCATATTTATATTCATGTGATTTTTTTTTAATGTATGTAAGAATTTTTTGTTTAAAATTCCTCATGGTCCCCCTCTTTGGTTTATTCTATGTTTATCTGTTAGCAATTAGTCAGTGTCAAAATGTGTGCCTGTGTAGTATAACTGATATGGGACGTCCGTCTCTCCTTTCCCTGCCTGTCTTGTGCCAATCTTTAAGTGCTCATGCCACCCCCCCCTTGTTTTAGGTATTAGGTTATTTAAATGTGACTTTGTGATGAAATATTTTTTTTGTTCACTCTTCAGATTCAAGGAGGGTCTTTCAGCCCTTCAGTTTTTAAACGCACTACAGCAGCACCCTACTCTGCTGGCCCCGGTCCTGTGCCACTCTGAAAAGCGACTTACTGCTCTGGAACTTGAGCGACTCTTCAAGCCTGACCTCAGTCCACCAGGGAGTAACAGGAGGCTTAGGGAAAGTCAAACTTTGGGCTACTGGGCAGACTATCTCCTTGATTGTGAAGGTTTGTAAATCGCTGTTTTTATAACTATTTCAGGAAACACATTGCCAAAATGTATCTGAACATGTTTTCTTTGCAGAAAGCCAGACTGCTGTGTCTTTGGAAGATGTTTTGATGTTTGCGACTGGGCTGACTTCACTTCCCCCATCTGGATTTGAACCATCGCCAGGAATAGAGTTCCTTGATGATTCTCCATTCCCAATGGCAAACACATGTTCCAACACATTAAAACTACCTCTCCTTGACGCATACAATGTGTTTAAGTCCCAAATGGACTTTGGAATGCAAAATTCTCCAGGATTTGGCTGTTTTTAAGTCATGTGACTGGATGACCCATAGAGTACAGACTCTATGAAGGTTTTTCATAGAGTAAACACTCTATAAAGGTTGTTCATAGTTGTTGTTGGATGTGAACGTGTTTTTTTTTCTTCTTACAGCTCATGTTGTCCATTTAGTTTGGGACAAAATCAAAGTATTGTTCTATACCTATACAATTTTTATAAATACTCTGAACTTTGCTATACATATTTCACATTGCCACCCATAGCTTCTTTGTTGTAAATCAGTCATTCATTCTCAGGTTTCCAGTGAGTCCACATGGTTGAAATAAGACTTATACAGAAATGTTCTTTCTGCACACAATTACACACACAACATAACCTTGTTTGTGCTTGCTAATTGGAGCGTTGTTTGTTGTTATTCCGGTTATATTTTATAATGATTAAGATATTTATGCTGTGATTTGGTGCTGTATAAATGACATTGAAACAAATATGGTGATTGGCTGGAAACAATGTTCATTTCAAAATGCTGTTTTTATTTAAAAATGTATGGGAATATCTTTTTTCTAAATAGGACCAGTCTTCGGATGAACAGGTACCATAATCATTTGGATACGTCACAGGGGAAAGAGTAAATGCAGTCTGACAAACCATGAAACCAAGCATTGTTGAGCCCTGAAATCTGATTTGGAGTGGTGAAACAGTGCTACTGTACTTCTGAATACCTTTTCGATTACTTTATAACTGAGCATATTCTTTCAGCTTCATGTACAGTTCTGATGCAGTCTCCCAGTTCTCTGGCTTCTGTAGGTCATTGCGCTCCATAGCAAAGTCCAAGTACTCTTGCATGTTTTGGTCCCCACATGGAGCTATTGACAGGCTTGTCTCAGGAACAGCATCCAATTCTGCCTGTTCAATCTCAAATCCACAGTCCCTGGAGCCAAATCTATGTTAAATAGAAGATATAGTATTTATTTACATTTAAGATAAAAACACAAAGAAGTATCAATCCATCACCAATGTATTACCTGTGTGGCAAGTAGTACAGTTCATTGGGCACTCCTCCTGGACATGATGCTTTTCTGGAAGGGCGAATCCTGTGACTGTTCCACAGTCTCACACACTCATCCAAGTCCTTCTGAATAACATCAACGAAGCAGAATCTCAGAAGGCACTGATGCTCGTGACTCCCGTTGAAGTATCCAGCATCTCGGAGGTCTGCAAATAGCTCCATCCAGAACTGAGACCTATAGAAATTGATATATTTTCAAGTGAATTATTAAGCAATATACAACAATTCTACAAATTACATTAAAAGGTTACCAGTAAAATCAACAACAAATCATTGAGTGTCTATTTCATAATTTATTTGCTTCACAACCTATAGGGCCTACGTCCCCTCAGGGGCCGCTGTTCAATCCAAAACCCACGCTTAGATGTTCACAGTTTCTAACTTTATTTCTGCCAAAAATAAGTTCTAAAGAAAGGCCTTGTATAGTCTGGGTCATAGACTACAGGCTATATATTATATCTATTATAATAAAAACTGATACACTTTAGCTAAGCAAATGTTGTTTGTCTGACAGGGTTGGCAAGTAATAGAAAATAATGATAAACACTTACCTTCCCTTTCTTAATATGGACCACCAGGACTCAATGCGCTGATTAGTCATGGATGTGCCATACATGTGGCTGGACGCTCCAGAGTAGTAGTCATGGTGATGGTGACGTAGGGTACACTGAATTGCAGCCATAATTCCGTTCTCCGTGCCACAATCAGTCCGCAGCCTCATGGGGATGACACCGAGGGTTCGCACACATTTGAGGAAATATTGAGCGATAACTCTTGGGTTATTGTTTGTTGGACCACATTCAAGCCATAGTACTTTACGTGAAAATCCATCTATGCATCCTGAAAGGGCCACACCGAATGGCTTAAGTTTGTCATAACCGTCAGCATGCCACATATAGTTCGGTCCCATTGAGTGGTAGGTTCTCCTTATAAACCTTCTGCGAGATCTCCTCTCGCAGCCTCGAGGGTTAAGCTCCCGGAGCAAATTCATAACATCATCTCTCTTCACTCGAAGACTGTACTTTTGTTTTAGTGCCTGCCACATTGTTCGGTATCCAAACAATTGTCCAGGTCCACGAAGTTCCAACCTGATGGCGTTAATTACAGCGATTTGAGAGGAATAACCCTTTCTGCGGTAAAACCCGGCTTGATTCAGTTTGCTTTTAAGAGTCCGCAAACTGATTTTTACACCGTGAAAGGTAGACAAAATGTCCACGATTACAGCATACGAGTGACCTTCATTAAAATATTGGACGCAATGATGCAAGATATCTGGTCCTTCTGTCTGATCCGTGTCCTTTAAACACTCCAGAGATCCTCCACACGAAAGGCAAAACCGTGTCACTTGTTCCAGGTTGTTTCCACAAAACGGACAAAACATGTTTACCGAACGTAAACACACCATAGACTGAATATGAAACACACTCGTACCTTCGGTCTTTCCGCCAAAACAAATTTAAATTTGAGCCAATCACGTCACGTCCTATGGTTACGTCACGTCACGTCACGTCACTTCCGGTTTAATTCTGGTTTGTAAATGTGTTTCGGGAAATGTTAATGTGTTTCGGGAAATGTTAAAGTGTTTTGCATTTTGTTAATTTGTTTTTGTTAATGTTAAATTGTTTTATCCTTGGTAAAAGTGTTTTTGCTAATGTAATTTTGTTTTATAAAATGTAAATTTGTCTCAAGCTTTGTTAAAGTGTTTCACACTTTGTAATTGTCCATTGCACTTCCCAGCCACCGTACAAAACAATGAATGCAGTCTAAATGTATTGTTTCGCAGACAAAACAACATTTATCGATATAATATATATATATATACTTGCAGAGCATATCATTTGCTTATCATAGGCCACCTATGCCGCTATTCTCTGATGCGTCTCAATATCATCAGCGGTAATAAAAAAAAAAGTTGATGCAGATGGAAAGCAATTTAATGCACTCATTTACCGAGACATGGGAAACTGAGCACAAGTTTGTGATAAATGGAGACAAGCCGGTATGTCTTATTTGCTACGAGACAGTGGCATTGCGTGAGAAACCTTAAGTAACCTTGTGTGTGTGTGTGTGTGTGTGTGTGTGTGTGTGTGTGTGTGTGTGTGTGTGTGTGTGTGTGTGTGTGTGTGTGTGTGTGTGTGTGTGTGTGCCGATGTACAAGCATGTTGTTACTGAACTAATTTCTTTAATAAATTGTGCAATAGTTGTACACTTGAATGTCTGCTTGCAATTATTTTTCATAGCTTTCTGCTTTCACAGCTAGTTATTAATTACGTTATTACTAAAACTGATAATAATCAAATGCAGAGGCAATTGTGTAATGTGAAAAATATATATTTATATAGTCAAAAGTGTTTGTCAGTTTGGCTTTATTAAACGTTTGTGTAAAGAGGTTAGCAAGGGTAAGTCTGCCTTTGTTGTTGTTGGCAACGACACTGGTGTCTTTTAAAAGAAGAGATAAAGATTAAAAGTGTTTCTTTCGTTTCTGGCCTTTAGTTTTAGAATGTAATGTAGGCCTATAGTGAAATAAGCTGTTTTCACACTTAAACAGCGTGCAAAGACTGGCCGTATGAAGTATTGTTTTCATTGAAGTTTTAGTACTATACATTTTGTAACATTTGTTCCTGTTTTTTCGAGATGCATCTTTCCATCCTCTGTGGCACTGCAAAGCCTGCAGTGAAACGCTGCACAACATGTTGCAAACTGTTCCACTGTCCTTTGTGCCCGGAATTCAAACCCTGCGCACCATCCCGACTCGAGAAGCACTTGGAAGTGCCGAGACACGCAGAGTGGGGGAAGTCCCCCACCCCAACGCAGCACACCCTCCCGGCCATCAGAGTCGAACCCGCAGTTCGGAGGAAACGACCGCCAGAGCACCGGCGCTAGGCCGGGCCGGCGCGGAGGCCCTCCGACAGTGTGTCGCGTTTGCCATTCGATCAGTGAGAGGAGAGGAGAAAAATGCAACAAAAATTGTCCCCGGGTGAAATAGCCCAAAAAATAGAAAAATAATAAAACCGGGGAAAATAGGGGGGGAAGTGAAAAAAAGTGTCCGAAAATAGGCAAAAAAACGTGTTCGTCAGAATCGTCACTTCCTGTACTGACAGTGGAGGTGTCCTGAGAGTGCAGCCTGCACCGGAACTGTCCTGAGAGTGGAGGTCTGCAGGCAGGCTCCCATGCCGCTATTTGTATATAGGAGAAACACTGCCTTTAGTTAAGTAGTGGGATACATTTAAATTCAAATAGTGAACTACTGAGGCTTAAAATGTTCAGCAGTAGTACTAGTGGGTCCTAAATGCACACTAGTCACACTATTTGCACAGAATGCTAATGAAGAGGAGGGATAGACTGCATTGAGGTCTCCTATTGGCCGTAAGCTAGAGCGCCACCCAGCCCAAATAGTTTCTTTAAGAGCTTAAATATACTGTGTTTTAAAATACAGTCATATGACCATATTTACAAAACAAAAGTATTTTTGTAATTATGATCATATGACTGTATATCAAATTAGGTAAGAACATTGAAGCCTTTGTTAAAAAGTAGAAAGTTGCCTTAAAACTGCAGACAAGAATATAGATCCTCTTCAAAACATTTTATTAAGGTACAATGTGAAAGGTGCTTGGATTAGAATAGTACTGTGACAACAGAGTGACATTAGTGATGGATAGAAAGAGGAAGTAACTCTCTTCCAATCACAGCGTTCCTGAGAGGCTGGGAGATCGCCGTGAGTCCGGAAATATTAGTCTAAGGCAGAGGTGGGACCAAGTCATTGTTTTGCAAGTCCGAGTCAAGTCTCAAGTCTATGCGCTCAAGTCCGAGTCAAGTCTCAAGTTTTTGCACTCAAGTCCAAGTCAAGTCTCAAGTCAGGATGGGCAAGTTCAAGTCAAGTCCAAGTCCTAAACTTTGACAAAACGAGTCATAAACAAGTCATTATGTGCTTTTCACCAAATGTAATGACATCGATCAACAGAATAATACTTAATAATCCAACTGCTCTTTATTAGTCACATTAATAATTTAATAATCAATTTTCTCTCTGCTGGTAAAGTAACGTGTTTTTTTCTAATGTAAGAGGGATCACTAAGGTAAGGCTACCATGACGGTTTGATTCAGAAGTAGTTTAATGTATAAGATCCCTGATGTTGAGGTAACCAGAATGTTTATTTCCACTCTGTACAACATGTTATAAGGGACCCATAATCTATCTTTATGCAAGGGATAATGTGTCTAATAATCTACACTTCTCCCACCTCTGACAATAAATCCAGAGTGCCAAAAAAAAAACCTGCTCTGAAGGTTATTTTCATTTTACAAATCCTGCACTCAGCTTTGCTTTCTCCAATATAATTGAAATGCAGCCAGACGCTGCTTATTTTTTCGGTTTTCGCTAATTTCTTGAATTTTTCTGACGCGCTTGCATTTAAATCCAGCTCCTGTTGCTCTGTGCAGCTGGCCTGTACCACTACACCTGCTGTGCCCCCCACCCTTCTTTCACATAATGGTATGATCCTAGTGTGTCCTCGCATATGATTGGCCGCATGGTGGCCCAGCTAAATAAAGTCCCGCCCCTGCCTGCAAGGATTCTCAGCAAGAGTAGAAGCGGCTGGAGATCCTGCTCTCCCCGACGGGAGTCTGCTCTTCTAGCGGCATCTCGCGATCGGCGTGTTGGAGACCCCTGAATTAAATTATCAAGTCACCTCAAGTCAGAAGGCTAAAGTCCAAGTCAAGTCCCAAAAACGGCCTTGTTTCAATGAAATAGCCTCGAAATCACAAAGAATGTATCTTTCAGTAACTTTCTGAGAGAAGCATAAATCTGTTAAATGTTCAAAACGGCCTTGTTTCACTGAAATAGCCTCAAAATCACAAAGAATGTATCTTTCAGTAACTTTTTGAGAGAATTAAGCATAAATCTGTTAAATGTTCAAAACGGCCTTGTTTCAATGAAATAGCCTCAAAATCACAAAGAATAAATCTTTCAGTAACTATTTTGAGAGAATTAAGCATAAATCTGTAAAATGTTCAACACGGCCTTGTTTCTCTGAAATAACCTCAAAATCACAAAGAATGTATCTTTCAGTAAGTTTCTGAGAGAAGCATAAATCTGTTAAATGTTCAAAACAGCCTTGTTTCACTGAAATAGCCTCAAAATCACAAAAAATATATCTTTCAGTAACGTTTTGAGAGAATTAAGCATAAATCTGTTAAATGTTCAAAATAGCCTTGTTTCACTGAAATAGCCACAAAATAACAAATAATGTAGAAGTGTTCAGCTTTTTTCCACAAGAATGTATCTTTGAGTAACTTTTTGAGAGAATTAAGCATAAATCTGTTAAATGTTCAAAACGGCCTTGTTTCAATGAAATAGCCTAAAAATCACAAATTGCCATTAAGAGTCAGATTCTTGATGAGATCTACAAAAACAAAATACTTCACTTTCATACACAAAGAATGTATTATCTTTCAGTAACGTTTTGAGAGAATTAAGCATAAATCTGTCAAATGTTCAAAACGGCCTTGTTTCACTGAAATAGCCTCAAAATCGCAAAGCATGTATCTTTCAGTAACTTTTTGAGAGAATTAAGCATAAATCTGTCAAATGTTCAAAACGGCCTTGTTTCACTAAAATAGCCTCAAAATCACGAATTGCCATGAAGAGTCAGATTCTTGATGAGATCTACAAAAACAAAATACTTCACTTTCATACACAAAGAATGTATCTTTCAGTAACTTTTTGAGAGAATTAAGCATAAATCTGTTAAATGTTCAAAACGGCCTTGTTTCACTGGAATAGCCTCAAAATCACAAAGAACGTATCTTTCAGTAACGTTTTGAGAGAATTAAGCATAAATCTGTCAAATGTTAGAAACGGCCTTGTTCCACTGAAATAGCCTCAAAATCACAAAGCATGTATCTTTCAGTAACTTTTTGAGAGAATTAAGCATAAATCTGTTAAATGTTAAAAACGACCTTTTTTCACTGAAATAGCCTCAAAATCACAAAGAATGTATCTTTCAGTAACTTTTTGAGAGAATTAAGCATAAATCTGTTAAATGTTCAAAACGGCCTTGTTTCAATGAAATAGCCTCAAAATCACAAAGAATAAATCTTTCAGTAACTTTTTGAGAGAATTAAGCATAAATCTCTCAAATGTTCAAAACGGCCTTGTTTCACTAACATAGCCTCAAAATCACAAATTGCCATTAAGAGTCAGATTCTTGATGAGATCTACAAAAACAAAGTACTTTACTTTAATCCACAAAAGTCTATCTTTCAGTGACTTTCTGAGAGAATTAAGCATAAATCTGTCAAATGTTCAAAATGGCCTTGTTTCACTGAAATAGCCTCAAAATCACAAAGAATGTATCTTTCAGTAACTTTTTGAGATAATTAAGCATAAATCTGTTAAATGTTCAAAACAGCCTTGTTTCACTGAAATAGCCACAAAATCACAAAGAATGTAGAAGTGTTCAGCTTTTTTCCACAATAATGTATCTTTGAGTAACTTTTTGAGAGAATTAAGCATATATCTGTTAAATGTTCAAAACGGCCTTGTTTCACTGAAATAGCCTCAAAATCACAAATAATGTATCTTTCAGTAGCTTTCTGAGAGAATTAAGCATAAATCTGTTAAATGTTCAAAACGGCCTTGTTTCACTGAAATAGCTTCAAAATCACAAAGAATGTATCTTTCAGTAATTTTTTGAGAGAATTAAGCATATTCTGTCAAATGTTCAAAACAGCCTTGTTTCACTGAAATAGCCTCAAAATCACAAAGAATGTTGAAGTGTTCAGCTTTTTTCCACAAGAATGTATCTTTCAGTAACTTTTTGAGAGAAGCATAAATCTGTTAAATGTTCAAAACGGCCTTGTTTCACTGAAATAGCTTCAAAATCACAAAGAATGTATCTTTCAGTAACTTTTTGAGAGAATTAAGCATAAATCTGTTCAATGTTCAAAACGGCCTTGTTTCAATGAAATAGACTCAAAATCACAAAGAATAAATCTTTCAATAAGTCTTTTGAGAGAATTAAGCATAAATCTGTCAAATGTTCAAAACGGCCTTGTTTCTCTGAAATAGCCTCAAAATCACAAAGAATGTATCTTTCAGTAACTTTCTGAGACAAGCATAAATCTGTTAAATGTTCAAAACGGCCTTGTTTCACTGAAATAGCCTCAAAATCACAAAGAATGTATCTTTCAGTAACTTGTTGAGAGAATTAAGCATAAATCTGTTAAATGTTAAAAACGGCCTTTTTTCACTGAAATAGCCTCAGAATCACAAAGAATGTATCTTTCAGTAACTTTTTGAGAGAATTAAGCATATTCTGTCAAATATTCAAAACAGCCTTGTTTCACTGAAATAGCCTCAAAATCACAAAGAATGTTGAAGTGTTCAGCTTTTATCCACAAGAATGTATCTTTCAGTAACTTTTTGAGAGAAGCATAAATCTGTTAAATGTTCAAAACGGCCTTGTTTCAATGAAATAGCCTCAAAATCACAAAGAATAAATCTTTCAGTAACTTTTTGAGAGAATTAAGCATAAATCTGTCAAATATTCAAAACGGCCTTGTTTCACTAAAATAGCCTCAGAATCACAAATTGCCATTAAGAGTCAGATTATTGATGAGATCTACAAAAACAAAGTACTTTACTTTAATCCACAAAAGTCTATCTTTCAGTGACTTTCTGAGAGAATTAAGCATAAATCTGTCAAATGTTCAAAATGGCCTTGTTTCACTGAAATAGCCTCAAAATCACAAAGAATGTATCTTTCAGTAACTTTTTGAGATAATTAAGCATAAATCTGTTAAATGTTCAAAACAGCCTTGTTTCACTGAAATAGCCACAAAATCACAAAGAATGTAGAAGTGTTCAGCTTTTTTCCACAATAATGTATCTTTGAGTAACTTTTTGAGAGAATTAAGCATATTCTGTCAAATGTTCAAAACAGCCTTGTTTCACTAAAATAGCCTCAAAATCACAAAGAATGTATCTTTCAGTAACTTTTTGAGAGAAGCATAAATCTGTTAAATGTTCAAAACGGCCTTGTTTCACTGAAATAGCCTCAAAATCACAAAGAATGTATCTTTCAGTAACTTTTTGAGAGAATTAAGCATAAATCTGTTAAATGTTCAAAACAGCCTTGTTTCACTGAAATAGCCACAAAATCACAAAGAATGTAGAAGTGTTTAGCTTTTTTCCACAATAATGTATCTTTGAGTAACTTTTTGAGAGAATTAAGCATAAATCTGTTAAATGTTCAAAACGGCCTTGTTTCACTGAAATAGCCTCAAAATCACAAAGAATGTATCTTTCAGTAACTTTTTGAGACAATTAAGCATAAATCTGTTAAATGTTCAAAACGGCCTTGTTTCACTGAAATAGCCTCAAAATCACAAAGAATGTATCTTTCAGTAACTTTTTGAGACAATTAAGCATAAATCTGTTAAATGTTCAAAACGGCCTTGTTTCACTGAACTAGCCTCAAAATCCCAAAGAATGTATCTTTCAGTAACATTTTGAGAGAATTAAGCATAAATCTGTCAAATGTTCAAAACAGCCTTGTTTCACTGAAATAGCTACAAAATAAAAAATAATGTAGAAGTGTTCAGCTTTTTTCCACAAGAATGTATCTTTGAGTAACTTTTTGAGAGAATTAAGCATAAATCTGTTAAATGTTCAAAACGGCCTTGTTTCAATGAAATAGCCTCAAAATCACAAAGAATAAATCTTTCAGTAACTTTTTGAGAGAATTAAGCATAAATCTCTCAAATGTTCAAAACGGCCTTGTTTCACTAAAATAGGCTCAAAATCACAAATTGCCATTAAGAGTAAGATTCTTGATGAGATCTACAAAAACAAAGTACTTCACTTTAATCCACAAAAGTCTATCTTTCAGTGACTTTCTGAGAGAATTAAGCATAAATCTGTTAAATGTTCAAAACAGCCTTGTTTCACTGAAATAGCCACAAAATCACAAAGAATGTAGAAGTGTTTAGCTTTTTTCCACAATAATGTATCTTTGAGTAACTTTTTGAGAGAATTAAGCATAAATCTGTTAAATGTTCAAAACGGCCTTGTTTCACTGAAATAACCTCAAAATCACAAAGAATGTATCTTTCAGTAGCTTTCTGAGAGAAATAAGCATAAATCTGTTAAATGTTCAAAACGGCCTTGTTTCACTGAAATAGCCTCAAAATCACAAAGAATGTATCTTTCAGTAACTTTTTGAGAGAATTAAGCATATTCTGTCAAATGTTCAAAACAGCCTTGTTTCACTGAAATAGCCTCAAAATAACAAAGAATGTTGAAGTGTTCAGCTTTTTTCCACAACAATGTATCTTTCAGTAACTTTTTGAGAGAAGCATAAATCTGTTAAATGTTCAAAACGGCCTTGTTTCACTGAAATAGCCTCACAATCACAAAGAATGTATCTTTCAGTAACTTTCTGAGAGAAGCATAAATCTGTTAAATGTTCAAAACGGCCTTGTTTCACTGAAATAGCCTCAAAATCACAAAGAATGTATCTTTCAGTAGCTTTCTGAGAGAATTAAGCATAAATCTGTTAAATGTTCAAAACGGCCTTGTTTCACTGAAATAGCTTCAAAATCACAAAGAATGTATCTTTCAGTAATTTTTTGAGAGAATTAAGCATATTCTGTCAAATGTTCAAACGGCCTTGTTTCACTGGAAATAGCTTTCAAAATCACAAAGAATGTATCTTTCAGTAATTTTTTGAGAGAATTAAGCATATTCTGTCAAATGTTCAAAACGGGCTTGTTTTCACTGAAATAGCCTCAAAATCACAAAGAATGTATCTTACAGTAGCTTTCTGAGAGAATTATGCATACATCTGTTCAATGTTCAAAACGGCCTTGTTTCAATGAAATAGCCTCAAAATCACAAAGAATGTATCTTTCAGTAGCTTTCTGAGAGAATTAAGCATAACTCTGTCAAATGTTCAAAACAGCCTTGTTTCACTGAAATAGCCTCAAAATCACAAAGAATGTTAAAGTGTTCAACTTTTTTTCCACAAGAATGTATCTTTCAGTAACCTTTTGAGAGAATTAAGCATAAATCTGTTAAATGTTCAAAACGGCCTTGTTTCACTAAAATAGCCTCAAAATCACAAATTGCCATTAAGAGTCATATTCTTGATGAGATCTATAAAAAAAAATACTTCACTTTCATACACAAAGAATGTATTATCTTTCAGTAACCTTTGAGAGAATTAAGCATAAATCTGTCCAAATGTTCAAAACAGCCTTGTTTCCACTGAAATAGCCTCAAAACCTCAAAGAATGTTGAAGTGTTCAGCTTTTATCCACAAGAATGTATCTTTCAGTAACTTTTTGAGAGAAGCATAAATCTGTTAAATGTTCAAAACGGCCTTGTTTCAATGAAATAGCCTCAAAATCACAAAGAATAAATCTTTCAGTAACTTTTTGAGAGAATTAAGCATAAATCTGTCAAATATTCAAAACGGCCTTGTTTCACTAAAATAGCCTCAGAATCACAAATTGCCATTAAGAGTCAGATTATTGATGAGATCTACAAAAACAAAGTACTTTACTTTAATCCACAAAAGTCTATCTTTCAGTAACTTTTGAGAGAATTAAGCAGAAATCTGTCAAATGTTCAAAATGGCCTTGTTTCACTGAAATAGCCTCAAAATCACAAAGAATGTATCTTTCAGTAACTTTTTGAGAGAATTAAGCAGGAAATCTGTCAAATGTTCAAAATGGCCTTGTTTCACTGAAATAGCCACAAAATCACAAAGAATGTAGAAGTGTTCAGCTTTTTTCCACAATAATGTATCTTTGAGTAACTTTTTGAGAGAATTAAGCATAAATCTGTTAAATGTTCAAAACGGCCTTGTTTCACTGAAATAACCTCAAAATCACAAAGAATGTATCTTTCAGTAGCTTTCTGAGAGAAATAAGCATAAATCTGTTAAATGTTCAAAACGGCCTTGTTTCACTGACATAGCCTCAAAATCACAAAGAATGTATCTTTCAGTAACTTTTTGAGAGAATTAAGCATATTCTGTCAAATGTTCAAAACAGCCTTGTTTCACTAAAATAGCCTCAAAATCACAAAGAATGTTGAAGTGTTCAGCTTTTTTCCAGAACAATGTATCTTTCAGTAACTTTTTGAGAGAAGCATAAATTCTGTTAAATGTTCAAAACGGCCTTGTTTCTCTGAAATAGCCTCAAAATCACAAAGAATGTATCTTTCAGTAACTTTCTGAGAGAAGCATAAATCTGTTAAATGTTCAAAACGGCCTTGTTTCACTGAAATAGCCTCAAAATCACAAATAATGTATCTTTCAGTAGCTTTCTGAGAGAATTAAGCATAAATCTGTTAAATGTTCAAAACGGCCTTGTTTCACTGAAATAGCTTCAAAATCACAAATAATGTATCTTTCAGTAATTTTTTGAGAGAATTAAGCATATTCTGTCAAATGTTCAAAACAGCCTTGTTTCACTGAAATAGCCTCAAAATCACAAAGAATGTTGAAGTGTTCAGCTTTTTTCCACAAGAATGTATCTTTCAGTAACTTTTTGAGAGGAGCATAAATCTGTTAAATGTTCAAAACAGCCTTGTTTCACTGAAATAGCCTCAAAATCACAAAGAATGTATCTTTCAGTAACTTTTTGAGAGAATTAAGCATAAATCTGTCAAATGTTCAAAACGGCCTTGTTTCACTGAAATAGCCTCAAAATCACAAAGAATTTAGAAGTGTTCAGCTTTTTCCACAAGAATGTATTTTTCAGTAACTTTTTGAGAGAATTAAGCATAAATCTGTTAAATGATTCAAAACAGCCTTGTTTCAATGAACTAGCCTCAAAATCCCAAAGAATGTATCTTTCAGTAACATTTTGAGAGAATTAAGCATAAATCTGTCAAATGTTCAAAACGGCCTTGTTTCACTGAAATAGCCTCAAAATCACAAGCATGTAACTTTCAGTGACTTTTTTAGAGAATTAAGCATACATCTGTTAAAAGTTAAAAACGGCCTTTTTTCACTGAAATAGCCTCAAAATCACAAAGAATGTATTTTTCAGTAACTCTTTGAGAGAATTAAGCATAAATCTGAAAAAAAAAGTTACTGAAAAACTACATTCTTTGTGATTTTGAGGCTATTTCAGTGAAACAAGGCCGTTTTGAACATTTAACAGATTTATGCTTCATTCTCTCAAAAAGTCACTGAAAGATAGACTTTTGTGGATTAAAGTGAAGTACTTTGTTTTTGTAGATCTCATCAAGAATCTGACTCTTAATGGCAATTTGTGATTTTGAGGCTATTTTTAGTGAAACAAGGCCGTTTTGAACATTAACCAATTTATGCTTCATTCTCTCAGAAAGTCACTGAAAGATAGACTTTGTGTATTAAAGTGAAGTACTTTGTTTTTTGTAGATCTCATCAAGAATCTGACTCTTAATGGCAATTTGTGATTTTGAGGCTATTTTAG
>NC_136910.1:28476297-28563868 GCF_949606895.1 Notothenia rossii | reverse complement strand
AAAATTGCTTTAATCACACTTTTTTCCATTTGCCTATCAGTTTGTTAACGAAGTGGACAGAGGCTGTTTTTCGCCCCTAAAAGTGACTTTTAACGGTGGTTTTTGCATTTAAATGATGCATCTTATCATTGTGGAGGGTCCCCGACACAATGCACATAGTCTGGAGCTCGCGGGGGTCCCGCTCCCACTTTTGTCCATTTGCCTATCAGTTTGTTAACGAAGTGGACAGAGGCTGTTTTTCGCCCCTAAAAGTGACTTTTAATGGTGGTTTTTGCATTTAAATGATGGGTCTTATCTTTGTGGAGGGTCCCCGACACAATGCACATAGTCTGGAGCTCGCTGGGGTCCGAAAATTGCTTTAATCACACTTTTGTCCATTTGCCTGTCAGTTTGTTAACGAAGTGGACAGAGGCTGTTTTTCGCCCCTAAAAGTGACTTTTAACGGTAGTTTTTGCATTTAAATGATGGGTCTTATCATTGTGGAGGGTCCCCGACACAATGCACATAGTCTGGAGCTCGCGGTGGTCCCGCATATGCTTTAATCACACTTTTGTCCATTTGCCTATCAGTTTGTTAACGAAGTGGACAGAGGCTGTTTTTCACCCCTAAAAGTGACTTTTAACGGTGGTTTTTGCATTTAAATGATGGGTCTTATCATTCACGGGGTCCCCGACACAATGCACATAGTCTGGAGCTCGCGGGGGTCCCGCATATGCTTTAATCACACTTTTGTCCATTTACCTATCAGTTTGTTAACGAAGTGGACAGAGGCTGTTGTTCGCCCCTAAAAGTGACTTTTAACGGTGGTTTTTGCATTTAAATGATGGGTCTTATCATTGTGGAGGGTCCCCGACACAATGCACATAGTCTGGAGCACGCGGGGTTCCCGCATAGGCCTATGCTTTAATCACACTTTTGTCCATTTGCCTATCAGTTTGTTAACGAAGTGGACAGAGGCTGTTTTTTCCCCCTAAAAGTGACTTTTAATGGGGGTTTTTGCATTTAAATGATGGGTCTTATCATTCACGGGGGTCCCCCGACACAATGCACATAGTCTGGAGCTCGCGGGGGTCCCGCTCCCACTTTTGTCCATTTGCCTATCAGTTTGTTAACGAAGTGGACAGAGGCTGTTTTTTGCCCCTAAAAGTGACTTTTAATGGGGGTTTTTGCATTTAAATGATGGGTCTTATCATTGTGGAGGGTCCCCGACACAATGCACATAGTCTGGAGCTCGCGGGGGTCCCGCATAGCCTATGCTTTAATCACACTTTTGTCCATTTGCCTATCAGTTTGTTAACGAAGTGGACAGAGGCTGTTTTTTGCCCCTAAAAGTGACTTTTAATGGGGGTTTTTGCATTTAAATGATGGGTCTTATCATTGTGGAGGGTCCCCGACACAATGCACATAGTCTGGAGCTCGCGGTGGTCCCGCATATGCTTTAATCACACTTTTGTCCATTTGCCTATCAGTTTGTTAACGAAGTGGACAGAGGCTGTTTTTTCCCCCTAAAAGTGACTTTTAATGGGGTTTTTTGCATTTAAATGATGGGTCTTATCATTCACGGGGGTCCCCGACACAATGCACATAGTCTGGAGCTCGCGGGGGTCCCGCATATGCTTTAATCCCACTTTTGTCCATTTGCCTATCAGTTTGTTAACGAAGTGGACAGAGGCTGTTTTTCGCCCCTAAAAGTGACTTTTAATGGTGGTTTTGCATTTAAATGATGGGTCTTATCATTGTGGAGGGTCCCCGCCACAATGCACATAGTCTGGAGCTCGCGGGGGTCCCGCTCCCACTTTTGTCCATTTGCCTATCAGTTTGTTAACGAAGTGGACAGAGGCTGTTTTTCGCCCCTAAAAGTGACTTTTAATGGTGGTTTTTGCATTTAAATGATGGGTCTTATCTTTGTGGAGGGTCCCCGACACAATGCACATAGTCTGGAGCTCGCTGGGGTCCCGAAAATTGCTTTAATCACACTTTTGTCCATTTGCCTGTCAGTTTGTTAACGAAGTGGACAGAGGCTGTTTTTCGCCCCTAAAAGTTACTTTTAACGGTGGTTTTTGCATTTAAATGATGGGTCTTATCATTGTGGAGGGTCCCCGACACAATGCACATAGTCTGGAGCTCGCGGTGGTCCCGCATATGCTTTAATCACACTTTTGTCCATTTGCCTATCAGTTTGTTAACGAAGTGGACAGAGGCTGTTTTTTCCCCCTAAAAGTGACTTTTAATGGGGGTTTTTGCATTTAAATGATGGGTCTTATCATTCACGGGGGTCCCCGACACAATGCACATAGTCTGGAGCTCGCGGGGGTCCCGCATATGCTTTAATCCCACTTTTGTCCATTTGCCTATCAGTTTGTTAACGAAGTGGACAGAGGCTGTTTTTCGCCCCTAAAAGTGACTTTTAATGGTAGTTTTTGCATTTAAATGATGGGTCTTATCTTTGTGGAGGGTCCCCGACACAATGCACATAGTCTGGAGCTCGCTGGGGTCCCGAAAATTGCTTTAATCACACTTTTGTCCATTTGCCTATCAGTTTGTTAACGAAGTGGACAGAGGCTGTTTTTCGCCCCTCAAAGTTACTTTTAACGGTAGTTTTTGCATTTAAATGATGGGTCTTATCATTGTGGAGGGTCCCCGACACAATGCACATAGTCTGGAGCTCGCGGTGGTCCCGCATATGCTTTAATCACACTTTTGTCCATTTGCCTATCAGTTTGTTAACGAAGTGGACAGAGGCTGTTTTTCGCCCCTAAAAGTGACTTTTAACGGTGGTTTTTGCATTTAAATGATGGGTCTTATCATTGTGGAGGGTCCCCGACACAATGCACATAGTCTGGAGCTCGCGGGGGTCCCGCATATGCTTTAATCACACTTTTGTCCATTTGCCTATCAGTTTGTTAACGAAGTGGACAGAGGGTGTTCTTTCCCCCTAAAAGTGACTTCTAATGGGGGTTTTTGCATTTAAATGATGGGTCTTATCATTGTGGAGGGTCCCCGACACAATGCACATAGTCTGGAGCTCGCTGGGGTCCCGAAAATTGCTTTAATCACACTTTCGTCCATTTGCCTATCAGTTTGTTAACGAAGTGGACAGAGGCTGTTTTTCGCCCCTAAAAGTGACTTTTAATGGCGGTTTTTGCATTTAAATGATGAGTCTTATCATTGTGGAGGGTCCCCGACAAAATGCACATAGTCTGGAGGTCGCGGGGGTCCCGCATATGCTTTAATCCCACTTTTGTCCATTTGCCTATCAGTTTGTTAACGAAGTGGACAGAGGCTGTTTTTCGCCCCTAAAAGTGACTTTTAATGGTGGTTTTTGCATTTAAATGATGGTTCTTATCATTGTGGAGGGTCCCCGACACAATGCACATAGTCTGGAGCTCGCTGGGGTCCCGAAAATTGCTTTAATCACACTTTTGTCCATTTGCCTATCAGTTTGTTAACGGATTGGACAGAGGCTGTTTTTCGCCCCTAAAAGTGACTTTTAACGGTGGTTTTTGCATTTAAATGATGGGTCTTATCATTGTGGAGGGTCCCCGACACAATGCACATAGTCTGGAGCTCGCGGGGGTCCCGCATATGCTTTAATCCCACTTTTGTCCATTTGCCTATCAGTTTGTTAACGAAGTGGACAGAGGCTGTTTTTCGCCCCTAAAAGTGACTTTTAACGGTGGTTTTTGCATTTAAATGATGGGTCTTATCATTGTGGAGGGTCCCCGACACAATGCACATAGTCTGGAGCTCGCGGGGGTCCCGCATATGCTTTAATCACACTTTTGTCCATTTGCCTATCAGTTTGTTAACGAAGTGGACAGAGGGTGTTCTTTCCCCCTAAAAGTGACTTCTAATGGGGGTTTTTGCATTTAAATGATGGGTCTTATCATTGTGGAGGGTCCCCGACACAATGCACATAGTCTGGAGCTCGCTGGGGTCCCGAAAATTGCTTTAATCACACTTTCGTCCATTTGCCTATCAGTTTGTTAACGAAGTGGACAGAGGCTGTTTTTCGCCCCTAAAAGTGACTTTTAATGGCGGTTTTTGCATTTAAATGATGAGTCTTATCATTGTGGAGGGTCCCCGACAAAATGCACATAGTCTGGAGGTCGCGGGGGTCCCGCATATGCTTTAATCCCACTTTTGTCCATTTGCCTATCAGTTTGTTAACGAAGTGGACAGAGGCTGTTTTTCGCCCCTAAAAGTGACTTTTAATGGTGGTTTTTGCATTTAAATGATGGTTCTTATCATTGTGGAGGGTCCCCGACACAATGCACATAGTCTGGAGCTCGCTGGGGTCCCGAAAATTGCTTTAATCACACTTTTGTCCATTTGCCTATCAGTTTGTTAACGGATTGGACAGAGGCTGTTTTTCGCCCCTAAAAGTGACTTTTAACGGTGGTTTTTGCATTTAAATGATGGGTCTTATCATTGTGGAGGGTCCCCGACACAATGCACATAGTCTGGAGCTCGCGGGGGTCCCGCATATGCTTTAATCCCACTTTTGTCCATTTGCCTATCAGTTTGTTAACGAAGTGGACAGAGGCTGTTTTTCGCCCCTAAAAGTGACTTTTAATGGTGGTTTTTGCATTTAAATGATGGGTCTTATCATTGTGGAGGGTCCCCGACACAATGCACATAGTCTGGAGCTCGCTGGGGTCCCGAAAATTGCTTTAATCACACTTTTGTCCATTTGCCTATCAGTTTGTTAACGAAGTGGACAGAGGCTGTTTTTCGCCCCTAAAAGTGACTTTTAACGGTGGTTTTTGCATTTAAATGATGGGTCTTATCATTGTGGAGGGTCCCCGACACAATGCACATAGTCTGGAGCTCGCGGGGTTCCTGCATATGCTTTAATCACACTTTTGTCCATTTGCCTATCAGTTTGTTAACGAAGTGGACAGAGGCTGTTTTTTCCCCCTAAAAGTGACTTTTAATGGGTTTTTTTGCATTTAAATGATGGGTCTTATCATTCACGGGGGTCCCCGACACAATGCACATAGTCTGGAGCTCGCGGGGGTCCCGCATATGCTTTAATCACACTTTTGTCCATTTACCTATCAGTTTGTTAACGAAGTGGACAGAGGCTGTTTTTCACCCCTAAAAGTGACTTTTAACGGTGGTTTTTGCATTTAAATGATGGGTCTTATCATTGTGGAGGGTCCCCGACACAATGCACATAGTCTGGAGCTCGCTGGCGTCCCGAAAATTGCTTTGATCACACTTTTGTCCATTTGCCTATCAGTTTGTTAACGAAGTGGACAGAGGCTGTTTTTCGCCCCTAAAAGTGACTTTTAACGGTGGTTTTTGCATTTAAATGATGGGTCTTATCATTGTGGAGGGTCCCCGACACAATGCACATAGTCTGGAGCACGCGGGGTTCCCGCATAGGCCTATGCTTTAATCACACTTTTGTCCATTTGCCTATCAGTTTGTTAACGAAGTGGACAGAGGCTGTTTTTTCCCCCTAAAAGTGACTTTTAATGGGGTTTTTTGCATTTAAATGATGGGTCTTATCATTCACGGGGGTCCCCGACACAATGCACATAGTCTGGAGCTCGCGGGGGTCCCGCATATGCTTTAATCACACTTTTGTCCATTTGCCTATCAGTTTGTTAACGAAGTGGACAGAGGCTGTTTTTCGACCCTAAAAGTTACTTTTAACGGTAGTTTTTGCATTTCAACGATGGGTCTTATCATTGTGGAGGGTCCCCGACACAATGCACATAGTCTGGAGCTCGCGGTGGTCCCGCATATGCTTTAATCACACTTTTGTCCATTTGCCTATCAGTTTGTTAATGAAGTGGACAGAGGCTGTTTTTTCCCCCTAAAAGTGACTTTTAATGGGGGTTTTTGCATTTAAATGATGGGTCTTATCATTCACGGGGGTCCCCGACACAATGCACATAGTCTGGAGCTCGCGGGGGTCCCGCATATGCTTTAATCCCACTTTTGTCCATTTGCCTATCAGTTTGTTAACGAAGTGGAC
The DNA here is from genome assembly GCF_949606895.1 of Notothenia rossii. Taxonomy (NCBI): domain Eukaryota; kingdom Metazoa; phylum Chordata; class Actinopteri; order Perciformes; family Nototheniidae; genus Notothenia; species Notothenia rossii. The sequence continues at coordinate 28,557,879 of NC_136910.1, read as the reverse complement.
AGAGGCTGTTTTTCGCCCCTAAAAGTGACTTTTAACGGTGGTTTTTGCATTTAAATGATGGGTCTTATCATTGTGGAGGGTCCCCGACACAATGCACATAGTCTGGAGCTCGCGGGGGTCCCGCATATGCTTTAATCACACTTTTGTCCATTTGCCTATCAGTTTGTTAACGAAGTGGACAGAGGCTGTTTTTTCCCCCTAAAAGTGACTTCTAATGGGGGTTTTTGCATTTAAATGATGGGTCTTATCATTGTGGAGGGTCCCCGACACAATGCACATAGTCTGGAGCTCGCTGGGGTCCCGAAAATTGCTTTAATCACACTTTCGTCCATTTGCCTATCAGTTTGTTAACGAAGTGGACAGAGGCTGTTTTTCGCCCCTAAAAGTGACTTTTAACGGTGGTTTTTGCATTTAAATGATGCATCTTATCATTGTGGAGGGTCCCCGACACAATGCACATAGTCTGGAGCTCGCGGGGGTCCCGCATATGCTTTAATCACACTTTTGTCCATTTGCCTATCAGTTTGTTAACGAAGTGGACAGAGGCTGTTTTTTGCCCCTAAAAGTGACTTTTAACGGTGGTTTTTGCATTTAAATGATGGGTCTTATCATTGTGGAGGGTCCCCGACACAATGCACATAGTCTGGAGCTCGCGGGGGTCCCGCATATGCTTTAATCACACTTTTGTCCATTTGCCTATCAGTTTGTTAACGAAGTGGACAGAGGCTGTTTTTTGCCCCTAAAAGTGACTTTTAACGGTGGTTTTTGCATTTAAATGATGGGTCTTATCATTGTGGAGGGTCCCCGACACAATGCACATAGTCTGGAGCTCGCTGGGGTCCCGAAAATTGCTTTAATCACACTTTTGTCCATTTGCCTGTCAGTTTGTTAACGAAGTGGACAGAGGCAGTTTTTCGCCCCTAAAAGTGACTTTTAGCGGTGGTTTTTGCATTTAAATGATGGGTCTTATCATTGTGGAGGGTCCCCGACACAATGCACATAGTCTGGAGCTCGCGGGGGTCCCGCATATGCTTTAATCACACTTTTGTCCATTTGCCTATCAGTTTGTTAACGAAGTGGACAGAGGCTGTTTTTTCCCCCTAAAAGTGACTTTTAATGGGGGTTTTTGCATTTAAATGATGGGTCTTATCATTCACGGGGTTCCTCGACACAATGCACATAGTCTGGAGCTCGCGGGGGTCCCGCTCCCACTTTTGTCCATTTGCCTATCAGTTTGTTAACGAAGTGGACAGAGGCTGTTTTTCGCCCCTAAAAGTGACTTTTAATGGTGGTTTTTGCATTTAAATGATGGGTCTTATCTTTGTGGAGGGTCCCCGACACAATGCACATAGTCTGGAGCTCGCTGGGGTCCCGAAAATTGCTTTAATCACACTTTTGTCCATTTGCCTGTCAGTTTGTTAACGAAGTGGACAGAGGCTGTTTTTCGCCCCTAAAAGTGACTTTTAACGGTAGTTTTTGCATTTAAATGATGGGTCTTATCATTGTGGAGGGTCCCCGACACAATGCACATAGTCTGGAGCTCGCGGTGGTCCCGCATATGCTTTAATCACACTTTTGTCCATTTGCCTATCAGTTTGTTAATGAAGTGGACAGAGGCTGTTTTTTCCCCCTAAAAGTGACTTTTAATGGCGGGTTTTGCATTTAAATGATGAGTCTTATCATTGTGGAGGGTCCCCGACAAAATGCACATAGTCTGGAGGTCGCGGGGGTCCCGCATATGCTTTAATCCCACTTTTGTCCATTTGCCTATCAGTTTGTTAACGAAGTGGACAGAGGCTGTTTTTCGCCCCTAAAAGTGACTTTTAATGGTGGTTTTTGCATTTAAATGATGGTTCTTATCATTGTGGAGGGTCCCCGACACAATGCACATAGTCTGGAGCTCGCTGGGGTCCCGAAAATTGCTTTAATCACACTTTTGTCCATTTGCCTATCAGTTTGTTAACGGATTGGACAGAGGCTGTTTTTCGCCCCTAAAAGTGACTTTTAACGGTGGTTTTTGCATTTAAATGATGGGTCTTATCATTGTGGAGGGTCCCCGACACAATGCACATAGTCTGGAGCTCGCGGGTGTCCCGCATATGCTTTAATCACACTTTTGTCCATTTGCCTATCAGTTTATTAACGAAGTGGACAGAGGCTGTTTTTTCCCCCTAAAAGTGACTTTTAATGGGGTTTTTTGCATTTAAATGATGGGTCTTATCATTCACGGGGGTCCCCGACACAATGCACATAGTCTGGAGCTCGCGGGGGTCCCGCATATGCTTTAATCCCACTTTTGTCCATTTGCCTATCAGTTTGTTAACGAAGTGGACAGAGGCTGTTTTTCGCCCCTAAAAGTGACTTTTAATGGTGGTTTTTGCATTTAAATGATGGGTCTTATCATTGTGGAGGGTCCCCGACACAATGCACATAGTCTGGAGCTCGCGGGGGTCCCGCATATGCTTTAATCACACTTTTGTCCATTTGCCTATCAGTTTGTTAACGAAGTGGACAGAGGCTGTTTTTCGCCCCTAAAAGTGACTTTTAACGGTGGTTTTTGCATTTAAATGATGGGTCTTATCACTGTGGAGGGTCCCCGACACAATGCACATAGTCTGGAGCTCGCGGGGTTCCTGCATATGCTTTAATCACACTTTTGTCCATTTGCCTATCAGTTTGTTAACGAAGTGGACAGAGGCTGTTTTTTCCCCCTAAAAGTGACTTTTAATGGGGTTTTTTGCATTTAAATGATGGGTCTTATCATTCACGGGGGTCCCCGACACAATGCACATAGTCTGGAGCTCGCGGGGGTCCCGCATCTGCTTTAATCACACTTTTGTCCATTTACCTATCAGTTTGTTAACGAAGTGGACAGAGGCTGTTTTTTGCCCCTAAAAGTGACTTTTAACGGTGGTTTTTGCATTTAAATGATGGGTCTTATCATTGTGGAGGGTCCCCGACACAATGCACATAGTCTGGAGCTCGCGGGAGTCCCGCATATGCTTTAATCCCACTTTTGTCCATTTGCCTATCAGTTTGTTAACGAAGTGGACAGAGGCTGTTTTTCGCCCCTAAAAGTGACTTTTAATGGTGGTTTTTGCATTTAAATGATGGGTCTTATCATTGTGGAGGGTCCCCGACACAATGCACATAGTCTGGAGCTCGCTGGGGTCCCGAAAATTGCTTTAATCACACTTTTGTCCATTTGCCTATCAGTTTGTTAACGAAGTGGACAGAGGCTGTTTTTCGCCCCTAAAAGTGACTTTTAACGGTGGTTTTTGCATTTAAATGATGGGTCTTATCATTGTGGAGGGTCCCCGACACAATGCACATAGTCTGGAGCTCGCGGGGTTCCCGCATAGGCCTATGCTTTAATCACACTTTTGTCCATTTGCCTATCAGTTTGTTAACGAAGTGGACAGAGGCTGTTTTTTCCCCCTAAAAGTGACTTTTAATGGGGTTTTTTGCATTTAAATGATGGGTCTTATCATTCACGGGGGTCCCCGACACAATGCACATAGTCTGGAGCTCGCGGGGGTCCCGCATATGCTTTAATCACACTTTTGTCCATTTAGTTTGTTAACGAAGTGGACAGAGGCGGTTTTTTGCCCCTAAAAGTGACTTTTAACGGTGGTTTTTGCATTTAAATGATGGGTATTATCATTGTGGAGGGTCCCCGACACAATGCACATAGTCTGGAGCTTGCGGGGGTCCCGCATATGCTTTAATCACACTTTTGTCCATTTGCCTATCAGTTTGTTAACGAAGTGGACAGAGGCTGTTTTTCACCCCTAAAAGTGACTTTTAACGGTGGTTTTTGCATTTAAATGATGGATCTTATCATTGTGGAGGGTCCCCGACACAATGCACATAGTCTGGAGCTCGCTGGCGTCCCGAAAATTGCTTTAATCACACTTTTTTCCATTTGCCTATCAGTTTGTTAACGAAGTGGACAGAGGCTGTTTTTCGCCCCTAAAAGTGACTTTTAACGGTGGTTTTTGCATTTAAATGATGGATCTTATCATTGTGGAGGGTCCCCGACACAATGCACATAGTCTGGAGCTCGCGGGGGTCCCGCATATGCTTTAATCCCACTTTTGTCCATTTGCCTATCAGTTTGTTAACGAAGTGGACAGAGGCTGTTTTTTCCCCCTAAAAGTGACTTCTAATGGGGGTATTTGCATTTAAATGATGGGTCTTATCATTCACGGGGGTCCCCGACACAATGCACATAGTCTGGAGCTCGCTGGGGTCCCGAAAATTGCTTTAATCACACTTTCGTCCATTTGCCTATCGGTTTGTTAACGAAGTGGACAGAGGCTGTTTTTCGCCCCTAAAAGTGACTTTTAATGGTGGTTTTTGCATTTAAATGATGGGTCTTATCTTTGTGGAGGGTCCCCGACACAATGCACATAGTCTGGAGCTCGCGGGGGTCCCGCATATGCTTTAATCCCACTTTTGTCCATTTGCCTATCAGTTTGTTAACGAAGTGGACAGAGGCTGTTTTTTCCCCCTAAAAGTGACTTCTAATGGGGGTATTTGCATTTAAATGATGGGTCTTATCATTCACGGGGGTCCCCGACACAATGCACATAGTCTGGAGCTCGCTGGGGTCCCGAAAATTGCTTTAATCACACTTTCGTCCATTTGCCTATCGGTTTGTTAACGAAGTGGACAGAGGCTGTTTTTCGCCCCTAAAAGTGACTTTTAATGGTGGTTTTTGCATTTAAATGATGGGTCTTATCTTTGTGGAGGGTCCCCGACACAATGCACATAGTCTGGAGCTCGCTGGGGTCCCGAAAATTGCTTTAATCACACTTTTGTCCATTTGCCTATCAGTTTGTTAACGAAGTGGAAAGAGGCTGTTTTTCGCCCCTAAAAGTGACTTTTAATGGGGGTTTTTGCATTTAAATGATGGGTCTTATCATTGTGGAGGGTCCCCGCCACAATGCACATAGTCTGGAGCTCGCGGGGGTCCCGCATATGCTTTAATCCCACTTTTGTCCATTTGCCTATCAGTTTGTTAACGAAGTGGACAGAGGCTGTTTTTCGCCCATAAAAGTGACTTTTAACGGTGGTTTTTGCTTTTAAATGATGGATCTTATCATTGTGGAGGGTCCCCGACACAATGCACATAGTCTGGAGCTCGCGGGGGTCCCGCATATGCTTTAATCCCACTTTTGTCCATTTGACTATCAGTTTGTTAACGAAGTGGACAGAGGCTGTTTTTCGCCCCTAAAAGTGACTTTTAATGGTGGTTTTTGCATTTAAATGATGGGTCTTATCATTGTGGAGTGTCCCCGACACAATGCACATAGTCTGGATCTCGCGGGGGTCCCGCATATGCTTTAATCACACTTTTGTCCATTTGCCTATCAGTTTGTTAACGAAGTGGACAGAGGCTGTTTTTTCCCCCTAAAAGTGACTTTTAATGGGGGTTTTTGCATTTAAATGATGGGTCTTATCATTCACGGGGGTCCCCGACACAATCCACATAGTCTGGAGCTCGCGGGGGTCCCGCATATGCTTTAATCACACTTTTGTCCATTTGCCTATCAGTTTGTTAACGAAGTGGACAGAGGCTGTTTTTTGCCCCTAAAAGTGACTTTTAACGGTGTTTTTGCATTTAAATGATGGGTCTTATCATTGTGGAGGGTCCCCGACACAATGCACATAGTCTGGAGCTCGCGGGGGTCCCGCATATGCTTTAATCACACTTTTGTCCATTTGCCTATCAGTTTGTTAACGAAGTGGACAGAGGCTGTTTTTCGCCCCTAAAAGTGACTTTTAACGGTGGTTTTTGCATTTAAATGATGGGTCTTATCATTGTGGAGGGTCCCCGACACAATGCACATAGTCTGGAGCTCGCGGGGGTCCCGCATATGCTTTAATCACACTTTTGTCCATTTGCCTATCAGTTTGTTAACGAAGTGGACAGAGGCTGTTTTTTCCCCCTAAAAGTGACTTTTAATGGGGGTTTTTGCATTTAAATGATGAGTCTTATCATTGTGGAGGGTCCCCGACACAATGCACATAGTCTGGAGCTCGCGGGGGTCCCGCATATGCTTTAATCCCACTTTTGTCCATTTGCCTATCAGTTTGTTAACGAAGTGGACAGAGGCTGTTTTTCGCCCCTAAAAGTGACTTTTAATGGTGGTTTCTGCATTTAAATGATGGGTCTTATCATTGTGGAGGGTCCCCGACACAATGCACATAGTCTGGATCTCGCGGGGGTCCCGCATATGCTTTAATCACACTTTTGTCCATTTGCCTATCAGTTTGTTAACGAAGTGGACAGAGGCTGTTTTTTCCCCATAAAAGTGACTTTTAATCGGGGTTTTTGCATTTAAATGATGGGTCTTATCGTTTACGGGGGTTCCCGACACAATGCACATAGTCTGGAGCTCGCGGGGGTCCCGCATATGCTTTAATCATACTTTTGTCCATTTGCCTATCAGTTTGTTAACGAAATGGACAGAGCCGGCGTTTTCCCCCTAAAAGTGACTTTTAATCGTGGTTTTTGCATTTAAATGATGGGTGTTATCATTCACAAGGCCCCTTGACAAAATGCACATAGTCTGGAGCTCACTGGGGTCCTGCATATGCTTTAATCACACTTTTGTCCATTTGCCTATCAGTTTCTTAACGAAATGGACAGAGCCTGCGTTTTCCCCCTAAAAGTGACTTTTAATCGTGTTTTTTGCGTTTAAATGATGGGTGTTATCATTCACAGGGTCCCTTAACACAATGCACACACAGCCTGGAGCAGTGGAGCAGCGGCTCGGCCGTTTTCCGACTTTTGTCCATTTGCCTATCAGTTTGTTAACGAAATGGACAGAGGCTGCGTTTTCCCCCTAAAAGTGACTTTTAATCGTGGTTTTTGCGTTTAAACAGTGGTGGGCCGTCAGGGCCAGCAAGGCCTTCTCTGCTGGCCTAAACATCATCAGAATATAAATTAAGTTTTGATATATTTTTTCCACAAATATGTATTAAATTATTCCCTGTAGTCTATTCTCTTCATTTCATAGCTTTCCTCTTGGTTGCGCTGCTTCCAGCCTCAGAACGAGATTTGGAGGGTTGGCCTTTATGTTAGAGCTTTTATCCAATCATATTTCAGCCATAATGTGTTGCCAGGGTCCAAGAAATCTGCCCTTAGGCCTTCAGAATCAACAGTGCGGGCGCCTGTAGATTAAAGTGAACGGAAACAAAACTGTGGCGTTAACCAATCAGATTTTGAGTTGGCGACAACGGGCCAGCTAGCAGGCGTACGATGACGTTAGCACGTGCACGTCTTTTGATTGGATACGCACTATTGAGAGGCAGAGCTATGTAGAGCTAGCAAACTGAACTTGAATTTGAACGAGCTAATTTGTGTAGATTTCTACAAGCTTTTTTTTTCAACCCACAATGGCTGAAGGAGGAGAAGAGATCGATTTGGTCGCAGATATAATTACAACGCCATTTTCAAGACGAACTTTTCAAGAAAAGCTAGACATCGTGAGAAGAGAACGGCCAACCCCGACGCTAGCGAGCCTATCACAGCGGGGGAAAGGGTTTGTCCGCCACTTTCAAATCACTAACTACGAGCGGTACCCCTGGCTCACAGCCTCCGAGAGGCACTGCAAATTGTACTGCTGGGAATGCCTGCTATTTGCAACTGATCGATTTGGTGTTTGGAGCCACACTGGATTTGCAAACTTGAGTTGTCTAACCAAGGCAGCAACGAGACACCAAAGCACGGCTGGGCACTTACAAGCAATGGTGCTTTTGAAAACCTTTGGGGACACCCGAGTGGATCTACAGCTCAACGAACAAGTGCGCCGGGAAACGGAGCTCCACAACGAAAGGGTGAACAAAAATAGGGAAATATTGAAAAGACTGATTGATTGTGTCCTGTTTTTGGGTAAACAGGAACTTTCATTTAGGGGACACGATGAAAGCGCCGAGTCCAGAAACAGAGGAAACTACGTGGAGCTTCTTTCTTTGCTTGCTGAGAACAACACAGACTTGCATTACCACCTGTCCACAAACAAAGTGTTTACTGGGACGTCAGGCAAAATACAAAACGACCTGATTTATGCTATTGCTGAAGTGATGGGAGAAGAGATCAAAATGGAGATTAAAAAAGCACCCTTTGTCGCTGTTATGGTGGACGAAACGACAGACGTGGGTAATGTAGCACAACTGGCACTTGTCCTGCGTTATGTGACGGACACAGGTGTCAAGGAGCGGTTTGTCAGATTTGAAGATGTTACAAGCGGCAAGCGAGCTGATGACATTGCCGCTCTTATTTTCCGTTTCATGGAGGAATATGAATGTAGTCTGGATAAAGTTGTGGCACAGTGTTATGATGGCGCAGCGGTCATGGCATTTGGACTAAACGGGGTGCAGGCTAAAGTTAAGGAGAGGGCACCTATGGCCTTATTCATTCACTGCTATGCACATCGACTAAATTTAGTACTGACTCAAGGGGCCTCAAAGCTTAAAGAATGCAAGGTCTTTTTTGCCAGCCTCAATGGCCTTGCAGCATTTTTCTCCAGATCACCTAAGCGCACGCAACTGCTGGATGACATTTGCAAGCGTCGTCTTCCTAATGTTGCACCAACGCGGTGGCAATATACATCGAGATTGGTCAATGCAGTCTTTGAGAAGAGAGTTTCCCTAAAGGAGGTGTTTGACCACATACTGGAACCAGTCCCGGCGTCAAGAGGGGGCGTGAGGGGGCGTCGCCCCCTCACGCGGACTGTCCGCCCCCTCAATCAAAATAGTATTTTTTTAATTTATTTTTTATTGTTTTTAGTTTTATTACAACAGTTTATGATGTGTTAAAAACAACAGAAAACTCCACTGACAAACCAAAATGAACAGCATGGGTAAATAAAAAAACAGCTTTGCAATTTACGCAGTTTACGTCATGAGACGTAAATTGACGGTCACTGACGGTCAGTGCGTCATCCCGCCATAAAACAAAAACAAACGAAGCAACGTAGCAGCTATTTTAATTCAAGCGGACATTCAGAATATTTTATACAGTCTATGGACAGAATGGATATTCGCAAATGGCTGAAAAAGCCAGAAACAACCACACCGTCGGCGGCATCCCCGCCGCCTGGCAGCAGCAGCAGCAGGAGCACCGGAGAGGACGAGGAACACCTGCCGAGGGAGGAGCCGCGGGTTCAGCCTCGCAGTGAGGAGAGTGAGCCGGGTTCACTGGGACCGGAGAGCCCGCCGTCGCACTCACAGCATGGTTTACCAGAGGACCTCGGAGTTGACAAGCCAGCTCAGGTTCATCTCAGGCAGTTTCCAAAGAAGCAACAGCATAATAATGACTGTAAACGGTCATTTTCGGCTAATTGGTACAACGAGAGAGACTGGCTTGAATATTCGCAGCAAGAAGATGCAGCCTTTTGTTTTCCCTGCAGGAAATTTGGAGGGAGTGACTCCGTTTTCACAAGAACTGGGTATACTAATTGGAAGCATGCTAATGATAAGGCAAAGGGATTTAGCAGGCACAGTAACAGCAAAGAGCATCAAGCATGCAATGTTAGCTGGAAAGAGAAGGAAATGCGATGCAACACAGGCAGTGAAATTTCAACCATGGTTAACTCTCATCAGCTTGCGCGAAACCGCCTGTATGTGTCTGCAATTGTTGACATAATTGAATTTCTTGTCTCAAACGAACTGCCACTGAGGGGTGAAGTGGATTCAGTCAATAGCAGAGATGAACTGGGAAGCGGACTGTTTCTCTCACTGTTTGATTACACGCTGAGGCAAAACCAAGAGCTTGCAAAGGCTTTCAGTACAATTCCAAAAAACGCAACTTACACATCACATGATATTCAAAATCACATCATTGAACTGATGAGCACGATCGTAACAGAGCAAATTGTTAAAGATGTCGGGGAGTCATGGTTTACACTCAAGGTGGATGGAACTAAAGACCCGACAGGCAGTGAAAATGTATCTATAGTTGTGCGTTATATGGACAAGGACTACAAAATGCAAGAGAGGCTGTTATCAAAGCAGACAACGGACAAATGTGATGCCCAGTCACTCACTAATGTTGTGCTAGATGAACTGTCAAATGCTGGCCTTGACGCAAACAAAATTCTTAGTCAGTGTTATGACGGAGCCAGCGTCATGTCGGGACGAGAGGGAGGCATGCAGAAGCTTATTCAAAATAAGCTAAACAGAGAAGTGCCTTACATCCATTGTTTCAACCACCAATTGCATTTGGTGATCGTGCATGCTATTTCCTCAGAGAGTGCAGTTGGGGATTTTTTTGAAGTGTGCAATTCCCTTTATAAATTTATGAAAAAGCCCACTGTAGCCGCACAGTACAAAGGAGAGAAGCTTAAAAGGCTGTTAGAGCAGCGATGGACCGGACACCTTGACACGGTGTCTGTGGTGCTGAAGTCACACACTGCACTGGTGGACTTCCTGAAAGAGATCGGAACCATGGGAGCAAGTGCTGATGTGAAAATTGAATCTGTTGGACTTCACAAGGCCATTACAGAACGGAGCTTCACATTTCTCACCGGTGTGATGCACAAAGTATTGGGGCTGATGGACCCAGCCAATCGGATGCTGCAAGCCGAAGAAACAGATCTAATCACTGCAGTCCGGCTCATTCAAAGTGCCTCTTCTTGCATAGAGGATCTACGATCAGATGCGGAATTTCAGAAACTGTGGGCTGACAGCGGGGATGCAGGTGAGGGCGCCGGCGCGCCTGCTCCTCCAAAACGGCAGCGGCAGGCCACCAGGACGCTACAAGACTACGTGGTGAGTGAAAGCCTTGGGCAGCGCGAAGTGGACATTCAACAAGAGTGCAAGCGGCTGTTTTTTGGCATCATCGACTCTATTCTGAGTGAAATGGCTGCACGTTTCAGCGAGCGTAACGGGAAATATATGTCAGCTTTGGACGCTTTGGACCCCGCCAGTGTGATTTTCCTGGAGGCTGAGAAAGTGAAACCACTACTGGATTTAACAAACACAGACATGGTTGAGGCACAGTTCACAGTTGCGCGAGAGTTTTTGAAAAGCCGGTGCACAGGCCAGGGAGTAGAGAGAGTGACTTTGAGTCACCTTGTTGCAAAGGAGTCCAGGGTATTAAGTGCCATGCCAGCGGTAATGACAGCATTCAAACACGCACTAACATTCGGGGCATCAACTGCTACATGTGAAAACTCGTTCTCCACGTTGAAGAATGTATTTAGTGAGCACAGACGCAGCATGTTGCATCGACGCAAAGCCCATCTCATCCAGCTGGCCTTTGAGAATGACCTCAGTAGGAAATTCAAAGATGAGTGGAAGGAGATGCTGCTGAGGAGGTTCCACTCGTCAGGAAAGAGGAGACTGCAACTCTACTGAAGGTAAGAGCTGGTTATTTTATCATTTGTATTGTTGCTACTGTTTGTTAGCAATGTGGTTATTGATCATCCGTTGTTGGATATGTTAGATCAGCGCCTCTGATATGTGGAGTCTGTTTTGATGTTGCTCCGTTATGTTTTCTCATTCTATGCAGCATCATGTGACATGTCACCGGCGGTGACATGTCACATGATGCTGTGACTCACCGCCCCCCCTCGGTTTTCAGCTGCCCCCCCCTCTGTACTGAGCTGGAGCCGGGACTGACTGGAACATCATGAGGAGTATGATGGGGATACTATGCTTAGCGCTGATGGATTTAATGCACGTCTGGATGATTTTGAGTTTTGTTTTTTGCTTGAAACATTCAATGGGATTTTTAAGCATTCAGATGTGCTCTTTGGAATACTACAGAAACAAACATTGGATGTACAATTCTGTCTGACAAGGGTGAACGAGTTTTGTGACACAATTGAGCGAGAGAGGTGCCAGTTTCGTCAGATCTACGAGGACACAGCGCGCATCTCAAGTGGTCCGAGCGCACGCAGAAGCCCACGTACAGCACAAGGAGACCTTCGCGCATACTACCAACAACTCCACAGCAATATTCTGGACAACATTCTTTGCCAGATACGGAGTAGGTTTCAAGACCACGAAAAATTAATGTTTCTCTCCCTCCTGGATCCCCAGCACTTTCAGACCTACCGGAAAAAATTCCCGCATACAGCCTTAGCCAAATTAACACAGAGTCACGGAACACTGTTCGATCTGTCCCGGCTAAAAACAGAACTGACTGTAATGTATGCCATGACTGATTTTGAAGGGAAAAGTCCCATTGATCTCCTTGATTTCCTTAAGCAGAAAAATCTGAGTGAGAGCATGGGGCAGCTTTACACATTGGCATGTGTGGCAGTGACTATCCCTGTGTCCACTGCTTCTGTCGAGCGGTCATTCTCGGCCTTAAAGCGAATTAAAACTTATGCCAGAAATTCTACTGGACAGACTAGGCTTTCATCATTAGCCTTCATGTCTATAGAAAATGACTTATTGGTGGAACTGAAACGCACAGATAAACTGTACAACAGAGTCATTGAAGTCTTCTTGAGGAAAGAAAGGAGGATGGATTTTGTATTCAAATAATCAGTTGTTTTGGTGAGTACAAAGCATTTTATTTTTTATTTTATTTTAATATATTTTTGTCATTTTATGTCGTTAATATTAAATCAATATTAACGAATTAATATATATGTAATTAAAATGACAAATATATAAAAAATAAATGTTTGATGCTTCTGCAAGAGATATAGAGATGTGTGTGGCGCACTGGCTCAGCTGTGCAGTAAAAGTACTCAAGGAGACTTGTTGAATTGTTTTGGTTTAACCTTTATCAAAGTGGACATTCAGTGCTAGGAATACACTTTCACCACTGTCGCAAATATATCCTCATGAACAAATGCAAATTATTTGTTTGTTTTCTTTTATTTTCAGTGAATAGTTTGTGTCTTTATCGTCACGTTTCTTAAATGAAACTGCTTTGGGTGCGACAATGCGCTGTTTAGTGAACAAACTTGGTTTGGTGGACTTAATAAAACTTTGTAAACTAATGCCTTAAAAGCCCCTTTTATTTTTAAGTTTTGACCGTATCCAAGCGATCTTAAAGCTGGTAGTTTAACACTCTTAATTGTAAATGCGGATATATTGATTATAAATGCTTCGGAAATATTAATATAACTCTGTTCTACTTGACTATGTTAAGGTGATGCAACGCCCGGTTATACTGCGTTTCTGTCTAAATGTATAGTTTCTAGAGCCATGGCGTCATAATGATGGTATTAAGAGGTGGAATAATTCAGGTAGGACTGTGTAGGACATCACTGAAGGCCTAGGTGTGAAATGCACGGCCCGCCACTGCGTTTAAATGATGCGTGTTATCATTCACAAGGCCCCCTGACACAATGCACATAGTCTGGAGTTCACTGGGGTCCTGCATATGCTTTAATCACACTTTTGTCCATTTGCCTATCAGTTTGTTAACGAAATGGACAGAGCCTGCGCTTTTCCCCTAAAAGTGACTTTTAATGGTGGCCCTTGCGTTAAATGATAGGTGTTTTCATTCACAAGGGTCCCCGACACAATGCACACAGCCTGGAGCAGTGGAGCAGCGGCTCCTCCGTTTTCCCACTTTTGTCCATTTGCCTATCAGTTTGTTAACGAAATGGACAGAGCCGGCGTTTTCCCCCTAAAAGTGACTTTTAATGGTGGTTTTTGCGTTTAAATGATGGGCGTTATCATTCACAAGGCCCCCTGACACAATGCACATAGTCTGGAGCTCACTGGGGTACTGCATAAGCTTTAATCACACTTTTGTCCATTTGCCTATCAGTTTGTTAACGAAATGGACAGAGCCGGCGTTTTCCCCCTAAAAGTGACTTTTAATGGTGGCCCTTGTGTTTAAATGATGGGTGTTATCATTCACAAGGGTCCCCGACACAATGCACACAGCCTGGAGCAGTGGAGCAGCGGCTCCTCCGTTTTCCCACTTTTGTCCATTTGCCTATCAGTTTGTTAACGAAATGGACAGAGCCGGCGTTTTCCCCCTAAAAGTGACTTTTAATCATGGTTTTTGCGTTTAAATTATGGGTGTTATCATTCACAAGGCCACCTGACACACTGCACATAGTCTGGAGCTCACTGGGGTCCTGCATATGCTTTAATCACACTTTTGTCCATTTGCCTATCAGTTTCTTAACGAAATGGACAAAGCCTGCGTTTTCCCCCTAAAAGTGACTTTTAATCGTGTTTTTTGCGTTTAAATGATGGGTGTTATCATTCACAGGGTCCCTTAACACAATGCACACACAGCCTGGAGCAGTGGAGCAGCGGCTCGGCCGTTTTCCCACTTTTGTCCATTTGCCTATCAGTTTGTTAACGAAATGGACAGAGGCTGCGTTTTCCCCCTAAAAGTGACTTTTAATGGTGGCCCTTGTGTTTAAATGATGGGTGTTATCATTCACAAGGCCCCCTGACACAATGCACATAGTCTGGAGCTCACTGGGGTCCTGCATATGCTTTAATCACACTGTTGTCCATTTGCCTATCAGTTTGTTAACGAAATGGACAGAGCCTGCGCTTTTCCCCTAAAAGTGACTTTTAATGGTGGCCCTTGTGTTTAAATGATGGGTGTTATCATTCACAAGGGTCCCCGACACAATGCACACAGCCTGGAGCAGTGGAGCAACGGCTCCTCCGTTTTCCCACTTTTGTCCATTTGCCTATCAGTTTGTTAACGAAATGGACAGAGCCGGCGTTTTCCCCCTAAAAGTGACTTTTAATCGTTGTTTTTGTGTTTAAATGATGGGTGTTATCATTCACAGATTCCCTGACACAATGCACATAGTCTGGAGCTCACTGGGGTCCTGCATATGCTTTAATCACACTTTTGTCCATTTGCCTATCAGTTTGTTAACGAAGTGGACAGAGGCTGTTTTTTGCCCTTAAAAGTGACTTTTAATGGTGGCCCTTGCGTTTAAATGATGGGTCTTATCATTCACAAGGGTCCCCGACACAATGAACACAGCCTGGAGCAGTGGAGCAGCGGCTCGGCCGTTTTCCCACTTTTGTCCATTTGCCTATCAGTTTGTTAACGAAATGGACAGAGCCGGCGTTTTCCCCCTAAAAGTGACTTTTAATCGTGGTTTTTGCATTTAAATGATGGGTGTTATCATTCACAAGGCCCCCTGACACAATGCACATAGTCTGGAGCTCACTGGGGTCCTGCATATGCTTTAATCACACTTTTGTCCATTTGCCTATCAGTTTGTTAACGAAATGGACAGAGCTTGCGTTTTCCCCCTAAAAGTGACTTTTAATGGTGGCCCTTGCGTTTAAATGATGGGTCTTATCATTCACAAGGGTCCCCGACACAATGAACACAGCCTGGAGCAGTGGAGCAGCGGCTCCTCCGTTTTCCCACTTTTGTCCATTTGCCTATCAGTTTGTTAACGAAATGGACAGAGCCGGCGTTTTCCCCCTAAAAGTGACTTTTAATCGTGGTTTTTGTGTTTAAATGATGGGTGTTATCATTCACAGATTCCCTGACACAATGCACATAGTCTGGAGCTCACTGGGGTCCTGCATATGCTTTAATCACACTTTTGTCCATTTGCCTATCAGTTTGTTAACGAAGTGGACAGAGGCTGTTTTTTGCCCTTAAAAGTGACTTTTAATGGTGGCCCTTGCGTTTAAATGATGGGTCTTATCATTCACAAGGGTCCCCGACACAATGAACACAGCCTGGAGCAGTGGAGCAGCGGCTCCTCCGTTTTCCCACTTTTGTCCATTTGCCTATCAGTTTGTTAACGAAATGGACAGAGCCGGCGTTTTCCCCCTAAAAGTGACTTTTAATGGTGGTTTTTGCGTTTAAATGATGGGTGTTATCATTCACAGGGTCCCTTAACACAAGCACACACAGCCTGGAGCAGTGGAGTAGCGGCTCGGCCGTTTTCCCACTTTTGTCCATTTGCCTATCAGTTTGTTAACGAAATGGACAGAGGCTGCGTTTTCCCCCTAAAAGTGACTTTTAATCGTGGTTTTTGCATTTAAATGATGGGTGTTATCATTCACAAGGCCCCCTGACACAATGCACATAGTCTGGAGCTCACTGGGGTCCTGCATATGCTTTAATCACACTTTTGTCCATTTGCCTATCAGTTTGTTAACGAAATGGACAGAGCTTGCGTTTTCCCCCTAAAAGTGACTTTTAATGGTGGCCCTTGCGTTTAAATGATGGGTCTTATCATTCACAAGGGTCCCCGACACAATGAACACAGCCTGGAGCAGTGGAGCAGCGGCTCCTCCGTTTTCCCACTTTTGTCCATTTGCCTATCAGTTTGTTAACGAAATGGACAGAGCCGGCGTTTTCCCCCTAAAAGTGACTTTTAATGGTGGTTTTTGCGTTTAAATGATGGGCGTTATCATTCACAAGGCCCCCTGACACAATGCACATAGTCTGGAGTTCACTGGGGTCCTGCATATGCTTTAATCACACTTTTGTCCATTTGCCTATCAGTTTGTTAACGAAATGGACAGAGCCGGCGTTTTCCCCCTAAAAGTGACTTTTAATGGTGGTTTTTGCGTTTAAATGATGGGCGTTATCATTCACAAGGGTCCCCGACACAATGCACACAGCCTGGAGCAGTGGAGCAGCGGCTCCTCCGTTTTCCCACTTTTGTCCATTTGCCTATCAGTTTGTTAACGAAATGGACAGAGCCGGCGTTTTCCCCCTAAAAGTGACTTTTAATCATGGTTTTTGCGTTTAAATTATGGGTGTTATCATTCACAAGGCCACCTGACACACTGCACATCGTCTGGAGCTCACTGGGGTCCTGCATATGCTTTAATCACACTTTTGTCCATTTGCCTATCAGTTTCTTAACGAAATGGACAAAGCCTGCGTTTTCCCCCTAAAAGTGACTTTTAATCGTGTTTTTTGCGTTTAAATGATGGGTGTTATCATTCACAGGGTTCCTTAACACAATGCACACACAGCCTGGAGCAGTGGAGCAGCGGCTCGGCCGTTTTCCCACTTTTGTCCATTTGCCTATCAGTTTGTTAACGAAATGGACAGAGCCTGCGCTTTTCCCCTAAAAGTGACTTTTAATGGTGGCCCTTGCGTTTAAATGGTGGGTCTTATCATTCACAAGGGTCCCCGACACAATGAACACAGCCTGGAGCAGTGGAGCAGCGGCTCCTCCGTTTTCCCACTTTTGTCCATTTGCCTATCAGTTTGTTAACGAAATGGACAGAGCCGGCGTTTTCCCCCTAAAAGTGACTTTTAATGGTGGTTTTTGCGTTTAATGATGGGTGTTATCATTCACAGGGTCCCTTAACACAAGCACACACAGCCTGGAGCAGTGGAGCAGCGGCTCGGCCGTTTTCCCACTTTTGTCCATTTGCCTATCAGTTTGTTAACGAAATGGACAGAGGCTGCGTTTTCCCCCTAAAAGTGACTTTTAATGGTGGTTTTTGCGTTTAAATGATGGGTGTTATCATTCACAGGGTCCCTTAACACAAGCACACACAGCCTGGAGCAGTGGAGCAGCGGCTCGGCCGTTTTCCCACTTTTGTCCATTTGCCTATCAGTTTGTTAACGAAATGGACAGAGGCTGCGTTTTCCCCCTAAAAGTGACTTTTAATGGTGGTTTTTGCGTTTAAATGATGGGTGTTATCATTCACAGGGTCCCCGACACAATGCACATAGTCTGGAGCTCACTGGGGTCCTGCATATGCTTTAATCACACTTTTGTCCATTTGCCTATCAGTTTGTTAACGAAATGGACAGAGCCGGCGTTTTCCCCCTAAAAGTGACTTTTAATGGTGTTTTTTGTATTTAAATGATGGGTCTTATCATTGTGGAGGGTCCCCAAGACAATGCAACTAGTCTGGAGCTCGCTGGGGTCCCGCAAATGCTTTAATCACACTTTTGTCCATTTGCCTATCAGTTTGTTAACGAAGTGGACAGAGGCTGTTTTTTGCCCTTAAAAGTGACTTTTAATGGTGGTTTTTGCGTTTAAATTATGGGTGTTATCATTCACAGGGTCCCTGACACAATGCACATAGTCTGGAGCTCACTGGGGTCCTGCATATGCTTTAATCACACTTTTGTCCATTTGCCTATCAGTTTGTTAACGAAATGGACAGAGCCGGCGTTTTCCCCCTAAAAGTGACTTTTAATGGTGGCCCTTGCGTTTAAATGATGGGTGTTATCATTCACAGGGTCCCTTAACACAATGCACACACAGCCTGGAGCAGTGGAGCATCGGCTCGGCCGTTTTCCCACTTTTGTCCATTTGCCTATCAGTTTGTTAACGAAATGGACAGAGCCGGCGTTTTCCCCCTAAAAGTGACTTTTGATGGTGGCCCTTGCGTTTAAATGATGGGTGTTATCATTCACAGGGTCCCTTAACACAATGCACACACAGCCTGGAGCAGTGGAGCTTTTGTCCATTTGCCTATCAGTTTGTTAACGAAATGGACAGAGCCGGCGTTTTCCCCCTAAAAGTGACTTTTGATTGTGGCCCTTGTGTTTAAATGATGGGTGTTATCATTCACAAGGGTCCCCGACACAATGCACACAGCCTGGAGCAGTGGAGCAGCGGCTCGGCCGTTTTCCCACTTTTGTCCATTTGCCTATCAGTTTGTTAACGAAATGGACAGAGCCGGCGTTTTCCCCCTAAAAGTGACTTTTGATTGTGGCCCTTGCGTTTAAATGATGGGTGTTACCATTCACAGGGTCCCTGACACAATGCACATAGTCTGGATCTCACTGGGGTCCTGCATATGCTTTAATCACACTTTTGTCCATTTGCCTATCCGTTTGTTAACGAAATGGACAGAGCCGGCGTTTTCCCCCTAAAAGTGACTTTTAATGGTGGCCCTTGTGTTTAAATGATGGGTGTTATCATTCACAAGGGTACCCGACACAATGCACACAGCCTGGAGCAGTGGCTCCTCCGTTTTCCCACTTTTGTCCATTTGCCTATCAGTTTGTTAACGAAATGGACAGAGGCTGCATTTTCCCCCTAAAAGTGACTTTTAATCGTGGTTTTTGCATTTAAATGATGGGTGTTATCATTCACAAGGCCCCCTGACACAATGCACATAGTCTGGAGCTCACTGGGGTCCTGCATATGCTTTAATCACACTTTTGTCCATTTGCCTATCAGTTTCTTAACGAAATGGACAGAGCCTGCGTTTTCCCCCTAAAAGTGACTTTTAATCGTGGTTTTTGCGTTTAAATGATGGGTGTTATCATTCACAGGGTCCCTTAACACAATGCACACAGAGCCTGGAGCAGTGGAACAGCGGCTCGGCCGGTTTCCCACTTTTGTCCATTTGCCTATCAGTTTGTTAACGAAATGGACAGAGCCGGCGTTTTCCCCCTAAAAGTGACTTTTAATGGTGGCCCTTGCGTTTAAATTATGGGTGTTATCATTCACAAGGGTCCCCGACACAATGCACCCAGCCTGGAGCAGTGGAGCAGCGGCTCGGCCGTTTTCCGACTTTTGTCCATTTGCCTATCAGTTGGTTAACGAAATGGACAGAGCCGGCGTTTTCCCCCTAAAAGTGACTTTTGATGGTGGCCCTTGCGTTTAAATTATGGGTGTTATCATTCACAAGGCCCCCTGACACAATGCACATAGTCTGGAGCTCACTGGGGTCCTGCATATGCTTTAATCACACTTTTGTTCATTTGCCTATCAGTTTGTTAACGAAATGGACAGAGCCGGCGTTTTCCCCCTAAAAGTGACTTTTGATGGTGGCCCTTGCGTTTAAATTATGGGTGTTATCATTCACAGGGTCCCTGACACAATGCACATAGTCTGGAGCTCACTGGGGTCCTGCATATGCTTTAATCACACTTGTGTTCATTTGCCTATCAGTTTGTTAAGGAAATGGACAGAGGCTGCGTTTTCCCCCTAAAAGTGACTTTTAATGGTGGTTTTTGCGTTTAAATGATGGGTGTTATCATTCACAGGGTCCCTTAACACAATGCACAAACAGCCTGGAGCAGTGGAGCAGCGGCTCGGCCGTTTTCCCACTTTTGTCCATTTGCCTATCAGTTTGTTAACGAAATGGACAGAGGCTGCGTTTTCCCCCTAAAAGTGACTTTTAATGGTGGTTTTTGCGTTTAAATGATGGGTGTTATCATTCACAAGGGTCCCCGACACAATGCACACAGCCTGGAGCAGTGGAGCAGCGGCTCCTGCTTTTTCCCACTTTTGTCCATTTGCCTATCAGTTTGTTAACGAAATGGACAGAGGCTGCGTTTTCCCCCTAAAAGTGACTTTTAATGGTGGTTTTTGCGTTTAAATTATGGGTGTTATCATTCACAAGGTCCCTGACACAATGCACATAGTCTGGAGCTCACTGGGGTCCTGCATATGCTTTAATCACACTTTTGTCCATTTGCCTATCAGTTTGTTAACGAAATGGACAGAGCCTGCGTTTTCCCCCTAAAAGTGACTTTTAATGGTGGCCCTTGCGTTTAAATGATGGGTGTTATCATTCACAAGGGTCCCCGACACAATGCACACAGCCTAGAGCAGTGGAGCAGCTGCTCCTCCGTTTTCCCACTTTTGTCCATTTGCCTATCAGTTTGTTAACGAAATGGACAGAGCCGGCGTTTTCCCCCTAAAAGTGACTTTTAATCGTGGTTTTTGCATTTAAATGATGGGTGTTATCATTCACAGGGTCCCTTAACACAATGCACACACAGCCTGGAGCAGTGGAGCATCGGCTCGGCCGTTTTCCCACTTTTGTCCATTTGCCTATCAGGTTGTTAACGAAATGGACAGAGCCTGCGTTTTCCCCCTAAAAGTGACTTTTAATCGTGGTTTTTGTGTTTAAATGATGCGTGTTATCATTCACAGGGTCCCTTAACACAATGCACACACAGCCTGGAGCAGTGGAGCTTTTGTCCATTTGCCTATCAGTTTGTTAACGAAATGGACAGAGCCGGCGTTTTCCCCATACAAGTGACTTTTGATGGTGACCCTTGCGTTTAAATGATGGTTGTTATCATTCACAAGGCCCCCTGACACAATGCACATAGTCTGGAGCTCACTGGGGTCCTGCATATGCTTTAATCACACTTTTGTCCATTTGCCTATCAGTTTCTTAACGAAATGGACAGAGCCTGCGTTTTCCCCCTAAAAGTGACTTTTAATCGTGGTTTTTGCGTTTAAATGATGGGTGTTATCATTCACAGGGTCCCTTAACACAATGCACACAGAGCCTGGAGCAGTGGAGCAGCGGCTCGGCCGTTTTCCCACTTTTGTCCATTTGCCTATCAGTTTGTTAACGAAATGGACAGAGGCTGCGTTTTCCCCCTAAAAGTGACTTTTAATGGTGGCCCTTGTGTTTAAATGATGGGTGTTATCATTCACAAGGGTCCCCGACACAATGCACACAGCCTGGAGCAGTGGAGCAGCGGCTCGGCCGTTTTCCCACTTTTGTTCATTTGCCTATCAGTTTGTTAACAAAATGGACAGAGCCTGCGTTTTCCCCCTAAAAGTGACTTTTGATGGTGACCCTTGCGTTTAAATGATGGGTGTTATCATTCACAAGGCCCCCTGACACAATGCACATAGTCTGGAGCTCACTGGGGTCCTGCATATGCTTTAATCACACTTTTGTCCATTTGCCTATCAGTTTGTTAACGAAATGGACAGAGGCTGCGTTTTCCCCCTAAAAGTGACTTTTAATGGTGGCCCTTGCGTTTAAATGATGGGTGTTATCATTCACAAGGGTCCCCGACACAATGCACACAGCCTGGAGCAGTGGAGCAGCGGCTCGGCCGTTTTCCCACTTTTGTCCATTTGCCTATCAGTTTGTTAACGAAATGGACAGAGCCGGCGTTTTCCCCCTAAAAGTGACTTTTGATGGTGGCCCTTGCGTTTAAATGATGGGTGTTATCATTCACAGGGTCCCTTAACACAATGCACACACAGCCTGGAGCAGTGGAGCTTTTGTCCATTTGCCTATCAGTTTGTTAACGAAATGGACAGAGCCGGCGTTTTCCCCCTAAAAGTGACTTTTAATGGTGGCCCTTGCGTTTAAATTATGGGTGTTATCATTCACAGGGTCCCTTAACACAATGCACACACAGCCTGGAGCAGTGGAACAGCGGCTCGGCCGTTTTCCCACTTTTGTCCATTTGCCTATCAGTTTGTTAACGAAATGGACAGAGCCGGCGTTTTCCCCCTAAAAGTGACTTTTGATTGTGGCCCTTGCGTTTAAATGATGGGTGTTACCATTCACAGGGTCCCTGACACAATGCACATAGTCTGGATCTCACTGGGGTCCTGCATATGCTTTAATCACACTTTTGTCCATTTGCCTATCCGTTTGTTAACGAAATGGACAGAGCCGGCGTTTTCCCCCTAAAAGTGACTTTTAATGGTGGCCCTTGTGTTTAAATGATGGGTGTTATCATTCACAAGGGTACCCGACACAATGCACACAGCCTGGAGCAGTGGCTCCTCCGTTTTCCCACTTTTGTCCATTTGCCTATCAGTTTGTTAACGAAATGGACAGAGGCTGCATTTTCCCCCTAAAAGTGACTTTTAATCGTGGTTTTTGCATTTAAATGATGGGTGTTATCATTCACAAGGCCCCCTGACACAATGCACATAGTCTGGAGCTCACTGGGGTCCTGCATATGCTTTAATCACACTTTTGTCCATTTGCCTATCAGTTTCTTAACGAAATGGACAGAGCCTGCGTTTTCCCCCTAAAAGTGACTTTTAATCGTGGTTTTTGCGTTTAAATGATGGGTGTTATCATTCACAGGGTCCCTTAACACAATGCACACAGAGCCTGGAGCAGTGGAGCAGCGGCTCGGCCGTTTTCCGACTTTTGTCCATTTGCCTATCAGTTGGTTAACGAAATGGACAGAGCCGGCGTTTTCCCCCTAAAAGTGACTTTTGATGGTGGCCCTTGCGTTTAAATTATGGGTGTTATCATTCACAAGGCCCCCTGACACAATGCACATAGTCTGGAGCTCACTGGGGTCCTGCATATGCTTTAATCACACTTTTGTTCATTTGCCTATCAGTTTGTTAACGAAATGGACAGAGCCGGCGTTTTCCCCCTAAAAGTGACTTTTGATGGTGGCCCTTGCGTTTAAATTATGGGTGTTATCATTCACAGGGTCCCTGACACAATGCACATAGTCTGGAGCTCACTGGGGTCCTGCATATGCTTTAATCACACTTTTGTTCATTTGCCTATCAGTTTGTTAAGGAAATGGACAGAGGCTGCGTTTTCCCCCTAAAAGTGACTTTTAATGGTGGTTTTTGCGTTTAAATGATGGGTGTTATCATTCACAGGGTCCCTTAACACAATGCACAAACAGCCTGGAGCAGTGGAGCAGCGGCTCGGCCGTTTTCCCACTTTTGTCCATTTGCCTATCAGTTTGTTAACGAAATGGACAGAGGCTGCGTTTTCCCCCTAAAAGTGACTTTTAATGGTGGTTTTTGCGTTTAAATGATGGGTGTTATCATTCACAAGGGTCCCCGACACAATGCACACAGCCTGGAGCAGTGGAGCAGCGGCTCCTGCTTTTTCCCACTTTTGTCCATTTGCCTATCAGTTTGTTAACGAAATGGACAGAGGCTGCGTTTTCCCCCTAAAAGTGACTTTTAATGGTGGTTTTTGCGTTTAAATTATGGGTGTTATCATTCACAAGGCCCCCTGACACACTGCACATAGTCTGGAGCTCACTGGGGTCCTGCATATGCTTTAATCACACTTTTGTCCATTTGCCTATCAGTTTGTTAACGAAATGGACAGAGCCGGCGTTTTCCCCCTAAAAGTGACTTTTAATGGTGGCCCTTGCGTTTAAATGATGGATGTTATCATTCACAAGGTCCCTGACACAATGCACATAGTCTGGAGCTCACTGGGGTCCTGCATATGCTTTAATCACACTTTTGTCCATTTGCCTATCAGTTTGTTAACGAAATGGACAGAGCCTGCGTTTTCCCCCTAAAAGTGACTTTTAATGGTGGCCCTTGCGTTTAAATGATGGGTGTTATCATTCACAAGGGTCCCCGACACAATGCACACAGCCTAGAGCAGTGGAGCAGCTGCTCCTCCGTTTTCCCACTTTTGTCCATTTGCCTATCAGTTTGTTAACGAAATGGACAGAGCCGGCGTTTTCCCCCTAAAAGTGACTTTTAATCGTGGTTTTTGCATTTAAATGATGGGTGTTATCATTCACAGGGTCCCTTAACACAATGCACACACAGCCTGGAGCAGTGGAGCATCGGCTCGGCCGTTTTCCCACTTTTGTCCATTTGCCTATCAGGTTGTTAACGAAATGGACAGAGCCTGCGTTTTCCCCCTAAAAGTGACTTTTAATCGTGGTTTTTGTGTTTAAATGATGCGTGTTATCATTCACAGGGTCCCTTAACACAATGCACACACAGCCTGGAGCAGTGGAGCTTTTGTCCATTTGCCTATCAGTTTGTTAACGAAATGGACAGAGCCTGCGTTTTCCCCCTAAAAGTGACTTTTGATGGTGACCCTTGCGTTTAAATGATGGGTGTTATCATTCACAAGGCCCCCTGACACAATGCACATAGTATGGAGCTCACTGGGGTCCTGCATATGCTTTAATCACACTTTTGTCCATTTGCCTATCAGTTTGTTAACGAAATGGACAGAGGCTGCGTTTTCCCCCTAAAAGTGACTTTTAATGGTGGCCCTTGCGTTTAAATGATGGGTGTTATCATTCACAAGGGTCCCCGACACAATGCACACAGCCTGGAGCAGTGGAGAAGCGGCTCGGCCGTTTTCCCACTTTTGTCCATTTGCCTATCAGTTTGTTAACGAAATGGACAGAGGCTGCATTTTCCCCCTAAAAGTGACTTTTGATGGTGGCCCTTGCGTTTAAATGTTGGGTGTTATCATTCACAGGGTCCCTTAACACAATGCACACACAGCCTGGAGCAGTGGAACAGCGGCTCGGCCGTTTTCCCACTTTTGTCCATTTGCCTATCAGTTTGTTAACGAAATGGACAGAGCCGGCGTTTTCCCCCTAAAAGTGACTTTTGATGGTGGCCCTTGCGTTTAAATTATGGGTGTTATCATTCACAGGGTCCCTTAACACAATGCACACACAGCCTGGAGCAGTGGAACAGCGGCTCGGCCGTTTTCCCACTTTTGTCCATTTGCCTATCAGTTTGTTAACGAAATGGACAGAGGCTGCGTTTTCCCCCTAAAAGTGACTTTTAATGGTGGTTTTTGCGTTTACATGATGGGTGTTATCATTCACAGGGTCCCTTAACACAATGCACACACAGCCTGGAGCAGTGGAGCAGCGGCTCCTCCGTTTTCCCACTTTTGTCCATTTGCCTATCAGTTTGTTAACGAAATGGACAGAGCCGGCGTTTTCCCCCTAAAAGTGACTTTTAATGGTGGCCCTTGTGTTTAAATGATGGGTGTTATCATTCACAAGGGTCCCCGACACAATGCACACAGCCTGGAGCAGTGGAGCAGTGGCTCCTCCTTTTTCCCACTTTTGTCCATCAGTTTGTTAATGAAATGGACAGAGCCGGCGTTTTCCCCCTAAAAGTGACTTTTGATGGTGGCCCTTGCGTTTAAATGTTGGGTGTTATCATTCACAGGGTCCCTTAACACAATGCACACACAGCCTGGAGCAGTGGAGCAGTGGCTCCTCCTTTTTCCCACTTTTGTCCATCAGTTTGTTAATGAAATGGACAGAGCCGGCGTTTTCCCCCTAAAAGTGACTTTTGATGGTGGCCCTTGCGTTTAAATGTTGGGTGTTATCATTCACAGGGTCCCTTAACACAATGCACACACAGCCTGGAGCAGTGGAGCTTTTGTCCATTTGCCTATCAGTTTGTTAACGAAATGGACAGAGCCGGCGTTTTCCCCCTAAAAGTGACTTTTAGTCGTGGTTTTTGCGTTTAAATGATGGGTGTTATCATTCACAAGGTCCCTGACACAATGCACATAGTCTGGAGCTCACTGGGGTCCTGCATATGCTTTAATCACACTTTTGTCCATTTGCCTATCAGTTTGTTAACGAAATGGACAGAGCCTGCGTTTTCCCCCTAAAAGTGACTTTTAATGGTGGTTTTTGCGTTTAAATGATGGGTGTTATCATTCACAAGGGTCCCCGACACAATGCACACAGCCTGGAGCAGTGGAGCAGCGGCTCGGCCGTTTTCCCACTTTTGTCCATTTGCCTATCAGTTTGTTAACGAAATGGACAGAGGCTGCGTTTTCCCCCTAAAAGTGACTTTTAATGGTGGCCCTTGCGTTTAAATGATGGGTGTTATCATTCACAAGGGTCCCCGACACAATGCACACAGCCTGGAGCAGTGGAGCAGCGTTTCCTCCGTTTTCCCACTTTTGTCCATTTGCCTATCAGTTTGTTAACGAAATGGACAGAGCCGGCGTTTTCCCCCTAAAAGTGACTTTTAATCGTGGTTTTTGCATTTAAATGATGGGTGTTATCATTCACAAGGCCCCCTGACACAATGCACATAGTCTGGAGCTCACTGGGGTCCTGCATATGCTTTAATCACACTTTTGTCCATTTGCCTATCAGTTTGTTAACGAAATGGACAGAGCATGCATTTTCCCCCTAAAAGTGACTTTTAATCGTGGTTTTTGTGTTTAAATGATGGGTGTTATCATTCACAGGGTCCCTTAACACAATGCACACACAGCCTGGAGCAGTGGAGCTTTTATACATTTGCCTATCAGTTTGTTAACGAAATGGACAGAGCCGGCGTTTTCCCCCTAAAAGTGACTTTTAATGGTGGTTTTTGCGTTTAAATGATGGGTGTTATCATTCACAGGGTCCCCTGACACAATGCACAAAGTCTGGAGCTCAATGGGGTCCTGCATATGCTTTACTCACACTTTTGTCCATTTGCCTATCAGTTTGTTAACGAAATGGACAGAGCCTGCGTTTTCCCCCTAAAAGTGACTTTTAATGGTGGCCCTTGCGTTTAAATTATGGGTGTTATCATTCACAGGGGTCCCCGACACAATGCACACAGCCTGGAGCAGTGGAGCAGCGGCTCCTCCGTTTTCCCACTTTTGTCCATTTGCCTATCAGTTTGTTAACGAAATGGACAGAGCCGGCGTTTTCCCCCTAAAAGTGACTTTTAATCGTGGTTTTTGCGTTTAAATGATGGGTGTTATCATTCACAGGGTCCCTTAACACAATGCACACACAGCCTGGAGCAGTGGAGCAGCGGCTCGGCCGTTTTCCCACTTTTTCCATTTGCCTATCAGTTTGTTAACGAAATGGACAGAGCCGGCATTGTCCCCCTAAAAGTG
The DNA here is from genome assembly GCF_949606895.1 of Notothenia rossii. NCBI lineage: Eukaryota > Metazoa > Chordata > Actinopteri > Perciformes > Nototheniidae > Notothenia > Notothenia rossii. The sequence continues at coordinate 28,530,630 of NC_136910.1, read as the reverse complement.
ACTTTTAATGGTGGTTTTTGCGTTTAAATGATGGGTGTTATCATTCACAGGGTCCCTTAACACAATGCACACACAGCCTGGAGCAGTGGAGCAGCGGCTCCTCCGTTTTCCCACTTTTGTCCATTTGCCTATCAGTTTGTTAACGAAATGGACAGAGGCTGCGTTTTCCCCCTAAAAGTGACTTTTAATTGTGGTTTTTGCGTTTAAATGATGGGTGTCATCATTCACAAGGCCCCCTGACACAATGCACATAGTCTGGAGCTCACTGGGGTCCTGCATATGCTTTAATCACACTTTTGTCCATTTGCCTATCAGTTTCTTAACGAAATGGACAGAGCCTGCGTTTTCCCCCTAAAAGTGACTTTTAATCGTGGTTTTTGCGTTTAAATGATGGGTGTTATCATTCACAGGGTCCCTTAACACAATTCACACACAGCCTGGAGCAGTGGAGCAGCGGCTCGGCCGTTTTCCCACTTTTGTTCATTTGCCTATCAGTTTGTTAACAAAATGGACAGAGGCTGCGTTTTCCCCCTAAAAGTGACTTTTAATGTTGGTTTTTGCGTTTAAATGATGGGTGTTATCATTCACAGGGTCCCTTAACACAATGCACACACAGCCTGGAACAGTCGAGCAGCAGCTCGGCCGTTTTCCCACTTTTGTCCATTTGCCTATCAGTTTGTTAACGAAATGGACAGAGGCTGCGTTTTCCCCCTAAAATTGACTTTTAATGGTGGTTTTTGCGTTTAAATGATGGGTGTTATCATTCACAGGGTCCCTTAACACAATGCACACACAGCCTGGAGCAGTGGAGCAGCGGCTCGGCCGTTTTCCCACTTTTGTCCATTTGCCTATCAGTTTGTTAACGAAATGGACAGAGGCTGCGTTTTCCCCCTAAAAGTGACTTTTAATGGTGGCCCTTGCGTTTAAATGATGGGTGTTATCATTCACAAGGGTCCCCGACACAATGCACATAGTCTGGAGCTCACTGGGGTCCTGCGCTTTAATCACACTTTTGTCCATTTGCCTATCAGTTTGTTAACGAAATGGACAGAGCCGGCGTTTTCCCCCTAAAAGTGACTTTTAATTGTGGTTTTTGCGTTTAAATGATGGGTGTTATCATTCACAGGGTCCCTTAACACAATGCAAACACAGCCTGGAGCAGTGGAGCTTTTGTCCATTTGCCTATCAGTTTGTTAACGAAATGGACAGAGCCGGCGTTTTCACCCTAAAATTGACTTTTAATGGTGGTTTTTGCGTTTAAATGATGGGTGTTATCATTCACAAGGGTCCCCGACACAATGCACACAGCCTGGAGCAGTGGAGCAGCGGCTCGGCCGTTTTCCCACTTTTGTCCATTTGCCTATCAGTTTGTTAACGAAGTGGAAAGAGGCTGTTTTTCGCCCCTAAAAGTGACTTTTAATGGGGGTTTTTGCATTTAAATGATGGGTCTTATCATTGTGGAGGATCCCCGACACAATGCACATAGTCTGGAGCTCGCGGGGGTCCCGCATATGCTTTAATCACACTTTTGTCCATTTGCCTATCAGTTTGTTAACGGAGTGGAAAGAGGCTGTTTTTCGCCCCTAAAAGTGACTTTTAATGGGGGTTTTTGCATTTAAATGATGGGTCTTATCATTGTGGAGGATCCCCGACACAATGCACATAGTCTGGAGCTCGCGGGGGTCCCGCATATGCTTTAATCACACTTTTGTCCATTTGCCTATCAGTTTGTTAACGAAGTGGACAGAGGCTGTTTTTTGCCCCTAAAAGTGACTTTTAACGGTGGTTTTTGCATTTAAATGATGGGTCTTATCATTGTGGAGGGTCCCCGACACAATGCACATAGTCTGGAGCTCGCGGGGGTCCCGCTCCCACTTTTGTCCATTTGCCTATCAGTTTACGAAGTGGACAGAGGCTGTTTTTCGCCCCTAAAAGTGACTTTTAATGGTGGTTTTTGCATTTAAATGATGGGTCTTATCTTTGTGGAGGGTCCCCGACACAATGCACATAGTCTGGAGCTCGCTGGGGTCCCGAAAATTGCTTTAAACACACTTTTGTCCATTTGCCTATCAGTTTGTTAACGAAGTGGACAGAGGCTGTTTTTCGCCCCTAAAAGTGACTTTTAACGGTGGTTTTTGCATTTAAATGATGGGTCTTATCATTGTGGAGGGTCCCCGACACAATGCACATAGTCTGGAGCTCGCGGGGGTCCCGCATATGCTTTAATCCCACTTTTGTCCATTTGCCTAAGAGTTTGTTAACGAAGTGGACAGAGGCTGTTTTTCGCCCCTAAAAGTGACTTTTAATGGCGGTTTTTGCATTTAAATGATGAGTCTTATCATTGTGGAGGGTCCCCGACACAATGCACATAGTCTGGAGCTCGCGGGGGTCCCGAAAATTGCTTTAATCACACTTTTGTCCATTTGCCGATCAGTTTGTTAACGGAATGGACAGAGGCTGTTTTTTGCCCCTAGAAGTGACTTTTAACGGTGGTTTTTGCATTTAAATGATGGGTCTTATCATTGTGGAGGGTCCCCGACACAATGCACATAGTCTGGAGCTCGCGGGGGTCCCGCATATGCTTTAATCACACTTTTGTCCATTTGCCTATCAGTTTGTTAACAAAGTGGACAGAGGCTGTTTTTCACCCCTAAAAGTGATTTTTAACGGTGGTTTTTGCATTTAAATGATGGGTCTTATCATTGTGGAGGGTCCCCGACACAATGCACATAGTCTGGAGCTCGCTGGCGTCCCGAAAATTGCTTTAATCACACTTTTTTCCATTTGCCTATCAGTTTGTTAACGAAGTGGACAGAGGCTGTTTTTCGCCCCTAAAAGTGACTTTTAACGGTGGTTTTTGCATTTAAATGATGGATCTTATCATTGTGGAGGGTCCCCGACACAATGCACATAGTCTGGAGCTCGCGGGGGTCCCGCATATGCTTTAATCCCACTTTTGTCCATTTGCCTATCAGTTTGTTAACGAAGTGGACAGAGGCTGTTTTTCGCCCCTAAAAGTGACTTTTAATGGGGGTTTTTGCATTTAAATGATGGTTCTTATCATTGTGGAGGGTCCCCGACACAATGCACATAGTCTGGAGCTCGCTGGGGTCCCGAAAATTGCTTTAATCACACTTTCGTCCATTTGCCTATCAGTTTGTTAACGAATTGGACAGAGGCTGTTTTTCGCCCCTAAAAGTGACTTTTAACGGTGGTTTTTGCATTTAAATGATGGGTCTTATCATTGTGGAGGGTCCCCGACACAATGCACATAGTCTGGAGCTCGTGGGGGTCCCGCATATGCTTTAATCACACTTTTGTCAATTTGCCTATCAGTTTGTTAACGAAGTGGACAGAGGCTGTTTTTTCCCCCTAAAAGTGACTTTTAATGGGGGTTGCATTTAAATGATGGGTCTTATCATTCACGGGGGTCCCCGACACAATGCACATAGTCTGGAGCTCGCGGGGGTCCCGCATATGCTTTAATCACATTTTTGTCCATTTGCCTATCAGTTTGTTAACGAAGTGGACAGAGGCTGTTTTTCGCCCCTAAAAGTGACTTTTAACGGTGGTTTTTGCATTTAAATGATGGGTCTTATCATTCACGGGGGTCCCCGACACAATGCACATAGTCTGGAGCTCGCGGGGGTCCCGCATATGCTTTAATCCCACTTTTGTCCATTTGCCTAAGAGTTTGTTAACGAAGTGGACAGAGGCTGTTTTTCGCCCCTAAAAGTGACTTTTAATGGTGGTTTTTGCATTTAAATGATGGGTCTTATCATTGTGGAGGGTCCCCGACACAATGCACATAGTCTGGAGCTCGCTGGGGTCCCGAAAATTGCTTTAATCAAACTTTTGTCCATTTGCCTATCAGTTTGTTAACGAAGTGGACAGAGGCTGTTTTTCGCCCCTAAAAGTGACTTTTAACCGTGGTTTTTGCATTTAAATGATGGGTCTTATCATTGTGGAGGGTCCCCGACACAATGCACATAGTCTGGAGCTCGCGGGGGTCCCGCATATGCTTTAATCAAACTTTTGTCCATTTGCCTATCAGTTTGTTAACGAAGTGGACAGAGGCTGTTTTTTCCCCCTAAAAGTGACTTCTAATGGGGGTTTTTGCAATTAAATGATGGGTCTTATCATTCACGGGGGTCCCCGACACAATGCACATAGTCTGGAGCTCGCTGGGGTCCCGAAAATTGCTTTAATCACACTTTCGTCCATTTGCCTATCAGTTTGTTAACGAAGTGGACAGAGGCTGTTTTTCGCCCCTAAAAGTGACTTTTAATGGTGGTTTTTGCATTTAAATGATGGGTCTTATCATTGTGGAGGGTCCCCGACACAATGCACATAGTCTGGAGCTCGCGGGGGTCCCGCATATGCTTTAATCACACTTTTGTCCATTTGCCTATCAGTTTGTTAACGAAGTGGACAGAGGCTGTTTTTTCCCCCTAAAAGTGACTTTTAACGGTGGTTTTTGCATTTAAATGATGGGTCTTATCATTCACGGGGGTCCCCGACACAATGCACATAGTCTGGAGCTCGCGGGGGTCCCGCATATGCTTTAATTACACTTTTGTCCATTTGCCTATCAGTTTGTTAACGAAGTGGACAGAGGCTTTCTTTCCCCCTAAAAGTGACTTTTAACGGTGGTTTTTGCATTTAAATGATGGGTCTTATCATTCACGGGGGTCCCCGACACAATGCACATAGTCTGGAGCTCGCTGGGGTCCCGCATATGCTTTAATCCCACTTTTGTCCATTTGCCTATCAGTTTGTTAACGAAGTGGACAGAGGCTGTTTTTCGCCCCTAAAAGTGACTTTTAACGGTGGTTTTTGCATTTAAATGATGAGTCTTATCATTGTGGAGGGTCCCCGACACAATGCACATAGTCTGGAGCTCGCGGGGGTCCCGCATATGCTTTAATCCCACTTTTGTCCATTTGCCTATCAGCTTGTTAACGAAGTGGACAGAGGCTTTTTTTTGCCCCTAAAAGTGACTTTTAATGGTGGTTTTTGCATTTAAATGATGGGTCTTATCATTGTGGAGGGTCCCCGACACAATGCACATAGTCTGGAGCTCGCTGGGGTCCCGAAAATTGCTTTAATCACACTTTTGTCCATTTGCCTATCAGTTTGTTAACGAAGTGGACAGAGGCTGTTTTTCGCCCCTAAAAGTGACTTTTAACGGTGGTTTTTGCATTTAAATGATTGGTCTTATCATTGTGGAGGGTCCCCGACACAATGCACATAGTCTGGAGCTCGCGGGGGTCCCGCATATACTTTAATCACACTTTTGTCCATTTGCCTATCAGTTTGTTAACGAAATGGACAGAGGCTGCGTTTTCCCCCTAAAATTGACTTTTAATGGTGGTTTTTGCGTTTAAATGATGGGTGTTATCATTCACAGGGTCCCTTAACACAATGCACACACAGCCTGGAGCAGTGGAGCTTTTGTCCATTTGCCTATCAGTTTGTTAACGAAATGGACAGAGCCGGCGTTTTCCCCCTAAAAGTGACTTTTAATGGTGGCCCTTGCGTTTAAATGATGGGTGTTATCATTCACAAGGGTCCCCGACACAATGCACACAGCCTGGAGCAGTAGAGCAGCGGCTCCTCCGTTTTCCCACTTTTGTCCATTTGCCTATCAGTTTGTTAATGAAATGGACAGAGCCGGCGTTTTCCCCCTAAAAGTGACTTTTGATGGTGGCCCTTGCGTTTAAATGATGGGTGTTATCATTCACAGGGTCCCTGACACAATGCACATAGTCTGGAGCTCACTGGGGTCCTGCATATGCTTTAATCACACTTTTGTCCATTTGCCTATCAGTTTGTTAACGAAATGGACAGAGCCTGCGTTTTCCCCCTAAAAGTGACTTTTAATGGTGGCCCTTGCGTTTAAATTATGGGTGTTATCATTCACAGGGGTCCCCGACACAATGCACACAGCCTGGAGCAGTGGAGCAGCGGCTCGGCCGTTTTCCCACTTTTTCCATTTGCCTATCAGTTTGTTAACGAAATGGACAGAGCCGGCATTGTCCCCCTAAAAGTGACTTTTAATGGTGGTTTTTGCGTTTAAATGATGGGTGTTATCATTCACAGGGTCCCTTAACACAATGCACACACAGCCTGGAGCAGTGGAGCAGCGGCTCCTCCGTTTTCCCACTTGTGTCCATTTGCCTATCAGTTTGTTAACGAAATGGACAGAGGCTGCGTTTTCCCCCTAAAAGTGACTTTTAATTGTGGTTTTTGCGTTTAAATGATGGGTGTCATCATTCACAAGGCCCCCTGACACAATGCACATAGTCTGGAGCTCACTGGGGTCCTGCATATGCTTTAATCACACTTTTGTCCATTTGCCTATCAGTTTGTTCACGAAATGGACAGAGCCTGCGTTTTCCCCCTAAAAATGACTTTTAATGGTGGCCCTTGCGTTTAAATGATGGGTCTTATCTTTCACAAGGGTCCCCGACACAATGAACACAGCCTGGAGCAGTGGAGCAGCAGCTCCTCCGTTTTCCCACTTTTTTCCATTTGCCTATCAGTTTGTTAACGAAATGTACAGAGTCGGCGTTTTCCCCCTAAAAGTGACTTTTAATCGTGGTCTTTGCGTTTAAATGATGGGTGTTATCATTCACAAGGCTCCCTGACACAATGCACATAGTCTGGAGCTCACTGGGGTCCTGCATATGCTTTAATCACACTTTTGTCCATTTGCCTATCAGTTTGTTAACGAAATGGACAGAGCCTGCGTTTTCCCCCTAAAAGTGACTTTTAATCGTGGTTTTTGCATTTAAATGATGGGTGTTTTCATTCACAAGGCCCCCTGACACAATGCACATAGTCTGGAGCTCACTGGGGTCCTGCATATGCTTTAATCACACTTTTGTCCATTTGCCTATCAGTTTGTTAACGAAATGGACAGAGCCGGCGTTTTCCCCCTAAAAGTGACTTTTAATGGTGGCCCTTGTGTTTAAATGAAGGGGTCTTATCATTCACAAGGGTCCCCGACACAATGCACACAGCCTGGAGCAGTGGAGCAGCGGCTCGGCCGTTTTCCCACTTTTGTCCATTTGCCTATCAGTTTGTTAACGAAATGGACAGAGCATGCGTTTTCCCCCTAAAAGTGACTTTTAATCGTGGTTTTTGTGTTTAAATGATGGGTGTTATCATTCACTAGGCCCCCTGACACAATGCACATAGTCTGGCACTCACTGGGGTCCTGCATATGCTTTAATCACACTTTTGTCCATTTGCCTATCAGTTTGTTAACGAAATGGACAGAGCCTGCGTTTTCCACTAAAAGTGACTTTTAATCGTGGTTTTTGCGTTTAAATGATGGGTGTTATCATTCACAAGGCCCCCTGACACAATGCACATAGTCTGGAGCTCACTGGGGTCCTGCATATGCTTTAATCACACTTTTGTCCATTTGCCTATCAGTTTGTTAACGAAATGGACAGAGCCGGCGTTTTCCCCCTAAAAGTGACTTTTAATTGTGGTTTTTGCGTTTAAATGATGGGTGTCATCATTCACAAGGCCCCCTGACACAATGCACATAGTCTGGAGCTCACTGGGGTCCTGCATATGCTTTAATCACACTTTTGTCCATTTGCCTATCAGTTTCTTAACGAAACGGACAGAGCCTGCGTTTTCCCCCTAAAAGTGACTTTTAATCATGGTTTTTGCGTTTAAATGATGGGTGTTATCATTCACAGGGTCCCTTAACACAATGCAAACACAGCCTGGAGCAGTGGAGCTTTTGTCCATTTGCCTATCAGTTTGTTAACGAAATGGACAGAGCCGGCGTTTTCACCCTAAAATTGACTTTTAATGGTGGTTTTTGCGTTTAAATGATGGGTGTTATCATTCACAAGGGTCCCCGACACAATGCACACAGCCTGGAGCAGTGGAGCAGCGGCTCGGCCGTTTTCCCACTTTTGTCCATTTGCCTATCAGTTTGTTAACGAAATGGACAGAGCCGGCTTTTTCCCCCTAAAAGTGACTTTTAATGGTGGCCCTTGCGTTTAAATTATGGGTGTTATCATTCACAGGGTCCCTGACACAATGCACATAGTCTGGAGCTCACTGGGGTCCTGCATATGCTTTAATCACACTTTTGTCCATTTGCCTATCAGTTTGTTCACGAAATGGACAGAGCCTGCGTTTTCCCCCTAAAAATGACTTTTAATGGTGGCCCTTGCGTTTAAATGATGGGTCTTATCATTCACAAGGGTCCCCGACACAATGAACACAGCCTGGAGCAGTGGAGCAGCAGCTCCTCCGTTTTCCCACTTTTTTCCATTTGCCTATCAGTTTGTTAACGAAATGTACAGAGTCAGCGTTTTCCCCCTAAAAGTGACTTTTAATCGTGGTCTTTGCGTTTACATGATGGGTGTTATCATTCACAAGGCTCCCTGACACAATGCACATAGTCTGGAGCTCACTGGGGTCCTGCATATGCTTTAATCACACTTTTGTCCATTTGCCTATCAGTTTGTTAACTAAATGGACAGAGCCGGCGTTTTCCCCCTAAAAGTGACTTTTAATGGTGGCCCTTGTGTTTAAATGAAGGGGTGTTATCATTCACAAGGGTCCCCGACACAATGCACACAGCCTGGAGCAGTGGAGCAGCGGCTCGGCCGTTTTCCCACTTTTGTCCATTTGCCTATCAGTTTGTTAACGAAATGGACAGAGCCGGCGTTTTCCCCCTAAAAGTGACTTTTAATGGTGGCCCTTGCGTTTAAATGATGGGTGTTATCATTCACAGGGTCCCTTAACACAATGCACAGACAACCTGGAGCAGTGGAGCAGCGGCTCGGCCGTTTTCCCACTTTTGTCCATTTGCCTATCAGTTTGTTAACGAAATGGACAGAGCATGCGTTTTCCCCCTAAAAGTGACTTTTAATCGTGGTTTTTGTGTTTAAATGATGGTTGTTATCATTCACAAGGCCCCCTGACACAATGCACATAGTCTGGCACTCACTGGGGTCCTGCATATGCTTTAATCACACTTTTGTCCATTTGCCTATCAGTTTGTTAACGAAATGGACAGAGCCTGCGTTTTCCACTAAAAGTGACTTTTAATCGTGGTTTTTGCGTTTAAATGATGGGTGTTATCATTCACAAGGGTCCCCGACACAATGCACACAGCCTGGAGCAGTGGAGCAGCGGCTCCTCCGTTTTCCCACTTTTGTCCATTTGCCTATCAGTTTGTTAACGAAATGTACAGAGCCGGCGTTCTCCCCCTAAAAGTGACTTTTAATCGTGGTTTTTGCGTTTAAATTATGGGTGTTATCATTCACAAGGCCCCCTGACACAATGCACATAGTCTGGAGCTCACTGGGGTCCTGCATATGCTTTAATCACACTTTTGTCCATTTGCCTATCAGTTTGTTAACGAAATGGACAGAGCCGGCGTTTTCCCCCTAAAAGTGACTTTTAATGTTGGCTTTTGCGTTTAAATGATGGGTGTTATCATTCACAAGCCCCCCTGACACAATGCACATAGTCTGGAGCTCACTGGGGTCCTGCATATGCTTTAATCAGGCGTTTTAACACTTTTCCCCACGAAAATGATTTTAAATTTTTTCGGGGCTATATAAATCAAATTCCGGTTAACGCGGAGCACAATTGTACCTTTTACTATTTTAATGTATTTGCATTATATATCTTTGGGCTATAAAAGTGACATATGACTTTGTCAGGAGCTTATCCCACAAATCCCGGAGGATCCGGGCCGAATTTGGGAGCTCATAAGCGGCCTGCCATAGGCACCCACCCGTGGAAAGAAAAAAGAAATGAAAGAAAACGGTCAATTAAATGTTAAAATAATAAAAAAAGGAAGTTTTGAAATTACAACGGAGAAGAGGCTCAGAAGAAGGGGCTCCGATGCTCAAGTGTTCGGCGCTTCGGGACGAAGCCCCGAACACTTTCCCCCCCCCCGGTTGCAATGTACAACGGAGAGTGGAATCCAGACTTCCCCTTCTCCGTCCTAAAAAACCGTTCATGTTTTCCAAGCTACTGTCTGCACGAAATTGGAAACCCGGTTTTTGAGAGGACTCAGAAAAAAAACGGCTGTGTAACTTCATGGAGGAATTCATACGCTGTATGTGCACTCTGGCTCGGATACATTTTGTTGCCCGGAGACCCCCCAGCATGGTTCTTACCAAACTTTAAGTTTTTGAACTGGGCTCCGGAGGAAGGCAAGGGGAGTTGACAGGGGACTCAATCCGCCTCATGAGGCACTATTCTCGGATACATTTTAACACTTTTAGCCCTTTTTGATGGTTCTACAAAAAATAACTCTGACTTTTTCAGAGTGTGGAGGAATGCAAGGGGAGTTGACAGGGGACTTTACACGCCTCATGATGCACTATTTTCGGATACAATTTAACACTTTTAGCCATTTTTGATGGTTCTCCAAAAAATAACTCTGACTTTTTCAGAGTGTGGAGGAATGCAAGGGGAGTTGACAGGGGACTCAATCCGCCTCATGAGGCACTATTCTTGGATACATTTCAACACTTTTAGCCATTTTTGATGGTTCTCCAAAAAATAACTCTGACTTTTTCAGAGTGTGGAGGAATGCAAGGGGAGTTGACAGGGGACTCTACCCGCCTTATGGGGCACTATTCTCGGATACATTTCAACACTTTTAGCCGTTTTGTACGGTTCTCCAAAAAGTAAAGTGTTACTTTGTGAGTGTGGAGGAATGCGAGGGGAGTTGACAGGGGACTCTACCCGCCTTATGGGGCACTATTCTCGGATACATTTCAACACTTTTAGTCGGTGTCGGTTACCCTGCGTGTCCCTTACCTCCCAGGCCGACTGATATGAAGCGTTTCCAAGACGAACCGTCTGACTCAGGGGTCCCACCACGGGTTCCGTAGCGGGGTGGAAGTTCCACCTCCCCACTTCACCGCGGAATGCAAGACAAACACCTGTTTCTCTCATCCTCCACTGTGGCATAGCGGCCTTAGTCGGCTGCGGCATTCAGCAATTGGCCTTGCTCTGGGCACAGGACCCTACTTCATCAAACTACCTGTTTGATCCTGCGTAACAACCACATATATGCTTGTCTGCAAAGACATTGATCGAATGGCAAACGCAACCCGCCATCGGAAGGCCTCCGCCGGCCCGGCCTCGTGCCGGTGCTCTGGCGGTCGGTTCATCCAAACTGCGGGTTTGACTCTGCTCCTGGAGCGGACAAATATATGCGGCGAATGCCGGAGCGCATATATGCTTGTCTGCAAAGAGGGACATGCCTGGTCCCGCCCGGGTGTTCTTCTACGGCTAGTGTCCAGCCAGCTGCGGTATCAGCAAATTTGACCCGCCATCGGAGGGCCTCCTCCCCGGGTCCAGCTTCCGGTGCTTGGCGGTCGGTTCATCCAAACTGCGGGTTTGACTCTGCTCCTGGGGCGGACAAATATATGCGGCAAATGCCGGAGCGCATATATGCTTGTCTGCAAAGAGGGACGTGCCTGGTCCCGCCCGGGTGTTCTTCTATGGCTAGTGTCCAGCCAGCTGCGGTATCAGCAAATTTGACCCGCCATCGGAGGGCCTCCTCCCCGGGTCCAGCTTCCGGTGCTTGGCGGTCGGTTCATCCAAACTGCGGGTTTGACTCTGCTCCTGGGGCGGACAAATATATGCGGCAAATGCCGGAGCGCATATATGCTTGTCTGCAAAGAGGGACATGCCTGGTCCCGCCCGGGTGTTCTTCTACGGCTAGTGTCCAGCCAGCTGCGGTATCAGCAAATTTGACCCGCCATCGGAGGGCCTCCTCCCCGGGTCCAGCTTCCGGTGCTTGGCGGTCGGTTCATCCAAACTGCGGGTGCTCCTGGAGCGGACAAAGATATGTGTATTTGCCTGAAGGATGGAAATAAACAAAGAATGATATTTTACAGGATATGTGTTTTTTCCAGGCTTTTTGGAAATAAACCAAATGTGATGTTGTGCAGTACATTACTGAGCTCATTTAACGATATGGTGTACCAGGCGAAGTGGGATGCTGCCATGTCCCAACTGGTCTCCGGAGGAATATAAGGAGAGTTGACAGGGGACTCTGCCCAGTGCTCATGAACCAAATGAGGGGTGTGTTAGAGGGGAAGGCTCTGGCTGTTTCTGCAGCCTCTGCTTCTACCTTCTCTTCCCACCCCGATACCAGCGCGTGCCTGCTGTAAAAGGCAGGTGCACGGGCTCTCACTGCCACTAAATCTGAGCCTGGCTCCCGAGCAGCACGTTCTCCCCGGCAGTCCGTCAGCAGATGAAAAACACCCACCTCTCCGCCTCTTCCGAGGGACGAGGGAACCGCGCGGGGGGGTCTGCTGGAGGTTCCTGCCGGGTGCTCCGTACTGCGTTTCACCGGGACCTGGCTCGAAAAACTCGGAACTCTGACTCCAGTGCGGTGTGGCGGTGTGTCTCGCCCTGGCCGTCCACCCTGCGCCTCCGGGTACCTGACTCCCCTGCCTCCTCCGGGGGCAGGTGCGAGGGGTTCAATGCCTCCTCCCCCCGCTGCGGCGAAAGCCGGAGCGGGGGTACTGTTATCCCCACGTTTTTGTACCCAAAACTGTCTTGTGAGCTTGTGGCAGAACCATGAAACAAAAAACAATCAATGTATCGGACCCATCACCAGCCCCGCGTTGGTGCGGAGGTGGGACCATTTTAACCAGGTGGTAACCCAAGTCCTCCCCTTGGTCCATGTTCCCTGCATTGCAGCATCGGACCCATGGTTGCAATCACCAGTTGGCTAATGCATATAAACGGAGAAACAGAAAACCATTTAAATAGAATTAATTGTGTGTGTTTTGGGAAGGATGTTGACCGAATGCCCGGTGTGCAGACTCTGCTATCTGGCTTTGAATAAGCACCTTAAGCACAAACATGCAGTGCAGAACCTGGAGGAAAGAGGCATCATTCTTAAAATGGCCAGTGGTAGAATAAATGTTCGGACCAAACCCTGTCCCATCACAGGGTGTTCGTATGCTGGGAAGAAACTACACCGTCATGTAACTCGTGACCACCCTGAGTTCTCCCGAGATGAGGCACATCAGGTCATGGCAAGGCTGAAGCATAGTGTGGCCATGCAGTTGCTCCATGACCTCTGAGAGACTAATCCCATCATTGGAATGGCTACATTATTGGATATAGACAATGAGGAGGAATACCCGGTGCACCCTCCACCCTTCTCCCCACATACCGAGTGTGACGAAGAGGACTGCATGCAGGTGAGGCTGGAAAATGTGGCATTGAGGGCTCAGAAGGATGCCCTCATTGATGAGGTGAAGACCCTGCGCTCCAGGCTAAAACAGGGTCTAAAACCCAGGAAGCAGAATGCCACTGCTGCTCTGCTTGAGGAAGACGAAGAATGTATACGATTTAAGGGCGTAGCAATCTCAAGTACCCCCGGCATGAACACAGTACACAGCAATACCCCTCTCAAGATCCTGGTGAAGACTTTGATGCGGTCCCCAGAAGCCTCCGGAAGCAAGACCCCGGTGAAGACTGTCATGCGGTCCATAGAAGCCTCTGCGAGTGAGACCCCTCTCAAGTCTGTGATGCGGTCCCCAGAAGCCTCCGGAATCAAGACCCCGGTGAAGACTGTCATGCGGTCCCCAGAAGCCTCCGGAAGCAAGACCCCGGTGAAGACTGTCATGCGGTCCCCAGAAGCCTCCGGAAGCAAGACCCCGGTGAAGACTGTCATGCGGTCCCCAGAAGCCTCCGGTAGTGAGACCCCGGTGAAGACTGTCATGCGGTCCCCAGAAGCCTCCGGTAGTGAGACCCCGGTGAAGACTGTCATGCGGTCCCCAGAAGCCTCCGGTAGTGAGACCCCGGTGAAGACTGTCATGCGGTCCATAGAAGCCTCTGCGAGTGAGACCCCTCTCAAGTCTGTGATGCGGTCCCCAGAAGCCTCCGGAAGCAAGACCCCGGTGAAGACTGTCATGCGGTCCGTAGAAGCCTCCTGTAGTGAGACCCCTGTATGCCAGAAGACCCGTGCGTCTGTCTCCAATAAGCTGAAAGCTAATCTGGCTAAGGACTGGCCCTCTCCCCAAAATCAATGGTCCACTGGGAAGGGACGGGGGAATACCATGCGTGAAATCAGGTTGCCTAAAAGCATGGAGAAGTACATTCAGACATACAGAGGTCATTGTGAGGGTCTCGCATCGACAGTAAAACGGAAAGAGAATTGTATGTCCAATGTCAGCCGGATAAAGAACTTCCTAGTATTCATGGCCCATGGTGTTGACCGGCTGTCAGACTGGCTGTTTCTAAAAGACACAAAGAGGGTCCGTGGCTGGAGCGAGTATATTTCAGAGTCGGGCCGGACAGTCACAACATCGCTGTTGTTCCTGAAGACTGTGAACCATTTCCTGAGGTACTTGTCTGCGTCAAAGCTCCGGGGGTGCAGGCTCACCCAGTCTGATATGACCCACATCATCAGACAGGTGAAAGCCAACATTAACGATTTGAAAAAGTCTGTCACTGTCCACCGGTTTAAGCTGAAGAGGGACAAGCTGGATCGTCTGCCGAGCCAGGCGGAGCTTCTCGCCGCCATGGTGGCCACTGAGAAGCGCATCCCTGATCTCCTTGACCTGATGGCTAGCAATCCGACCTCAATCACCCATTACCTGCTATACGGCTATCTAACCCTCCATTGGAGCCTCCCGTATGGCCACCGTCCGGGTGTGTACGCAAACATGACAAACACGGAGGTCTTTGAGGCGGACAGAAGGGGCACTGCTGAGGGCTACATCATCCACGTGCAGGATCACAAGACTGCCAAGACATTTGGTGAAGCACAGCTGGTGCTTACAATAAAGGAGTTTAGCTGGGTCATGCAGTGGATGGGGATAAAAGAGGGCTTGTCGGGTCCTCAGAGTGAATTCTTCCTTTTCACATCGGGGAAGCAGGCTTCCAAGAACCTGAACGCTCACTTGAAGAGGGCTTGGGCTGATGCTGGGCTAGAAACAGCCGTCACCTTCACCATCTTGCGCACTGCCCTGGCTGACAATATCAAGCATCACCAAGATCCAGAAAGCAGGTCGATTCTTGATAGGTTTATGTGCCACGACGTAAGCACTGCAGACTGGTTCTACGCGAATACGCCTGGAATAAAGGAGGGATTGAAGATCCGCTCCATGTTCAGGGCGGCAGCAGCTGCAGCAGCATCATCATCAGAAGGAGGTCTACCACCGTCAGCTACCTCCGAAGAGGACTCAGGGGCGGAGAGCAGCGATACCTCTTGTAGTCCGATTGATACTCCTGATGAGGGGAAAGGGGCCGTGGACTCAACCTTTTTTCCCCAGTGCACCGTACAAGTTAGACGGCTAATATGGCCCCCAGGCCCCTGTTAATCATGTTGTAATCATGTTGTAATCATGTTGTTATTATGTTTATTTTGTATACTGTTTTTGTAAAAATGGTGTGATAATTAAATAAATAATAAAAACATTAGTATAACCTTGAAGGTTCCCAGGGGCAAATACAGTGCCAGGTATCAGACTATTTAAACAATGTGTACCAATGATTAAGACACCTTCCCTGGCTTGTAAAATGCGGTGATGCGCCCTGGACGTATCAGACTATTTTAAACAACTTTTCCCTGCCTTTCAAACACGTATCCCTGGGTGTTTTAGCCTGTCATTTTGCAGGATATCATTTAACATTGACCCTCTCCTGAAAATGGACATATTCTGTGCATTTCCGGGGGAGGTTACATGTTAAATTATATCCTGCAAAATGACAGGCTAAAACGCTCTTCCATACGTTTAAAAACACTTTTCCGACTATTTTAAACAACTTTTCCCCGCCTTTCAAACACTTGTTCCTGGGTTATAGCCTGTCATTTTGCAGGATATAATTTAACATGGAATCTCTCCTGGAAATGGACATATTCTGTGCATTTCCAGGAGAGGTTACATGTTAAATTATATCCTGCAAAATGACAGGCTAAAACGCTCTTCCATACGTTTAAAAACACTTTTCCGACTATTTTAAACAACTTTTCCCCGCCTTTCAAACACTTGTTCCTGGGTTATAGCCTGTCATTTTGCACGATATCATTTAACATGGAATCTCTCCTGGAAATGGACATATTCTGTGCATTTCCAGGAGATGTTCAATGTTAAATGATATCGTGCAAAATGACAGGCTACAACTCTCTTCCAGACGTTTAAAAACACTTTCCCCGACCATTTAAACATTATTTCTGGCTTGTAAAGTGCGGTGATGAGCCCTGGTAGTATCAGACTATTTAAAGGTTTACCAGGAGCATGAGAATATCCTCCAAAGAAGGGGTGGTGGTGTCATGAATAAGGCCGAATATGGATGCCGATGTGCGGACGGTAAAGCACCGCAAAATCCACCCCCTTTAGGGTTACCAGGGGCATGAGGTTCTGTAGGGTGTGAACATCTGGGTTTAGTCCGTGGGGGAGTGCTTAAGTCCGGGGGCCCGGGGTCTCACGGTGCACGAGGTTATGGAAGTGCCATTGTTGCCGGAGCTGCTTAGTCCGTCCTTTGGGGCTCTTTGAGGGGCTAAATAGAGGTGTTTTTCCCGGTCTATTTTAATGGAAGTCTGACATGAGCAGAGTGTGCATGTGAGGGAGCCGTGCTGGAGCTGCTTAGTCCGTCCTTTGGGGCTCTGTGAGGGGGTAAATAGAGGTGTTTTTCCCGGTCTATTTTAATGTAAGTCTGACATGAGCAGAGTGTGCATGTGAGGGAGCCGTGCTGGAGCTGCTTAGTCCGTCCTTTGGGGCTCTGTGAGGGGCTAAATAGAGGTGTTTTTCCCGGTCTATGTTAATGTAAGTCTGACATGAGCAGAGTGTGCATGTGAGGGAGCCGTGCTGAAGCTGCTTAGTCCGTCCTTTGGGGCTCTTTGAGGGGCTAAATAGAGGTGTTTTTCCCGGTCTATTTTAATGGAAGTCTGACATGAGCAGAGTGTGCGTGTGAGGGAGCCGTGCTGGAGCTGCTTAGTCCGTCCTTTGGGGCTCTGTGAGGGGCTAAATAGAGGTGTTTTTCCCGGTCTATTTTAATGGAAGACTGACATGAGCAGAGTGTGCATGCTTTGAAACTAATCCACCCACGCTTAGCATGCTATTTTAGGGTATAAATCGTACCTTGTCACCATGCATGTAGCTGCATTTAAAAAAAGCTTACAGCACCGGGTATTCCCAGGCGGTCTCCTATCCAAGCACTGACACGGCCCGACCCTGCATTACTATGGGTCTCTGAAACAATCTGACTTTTACCACACTGTGAGCAGTGTTTAATCCGATTTTCAGCACTCTTTCCCCCGCAGAAACTAGTTTAAATCACTGTGGTCACCATGGTGGGGATTTAGGAATGTACCTGTATGTGGTGCGGAGCTTCCCTGCACTTTAAATCCATTGATTTGCCCTGTTTTTGTTGTATTTTTTTACTATTAATGCACTGTGCTCCCTGGGACGACGCGCCCTCCTGTGGGGACACATGAGAACTGCACTCAAATCACTTTGTGCTTTTTAAACAGTTTAACATATTTGTTTCCACATTTAAAAACCGCTTTCTGTCCTGGAAATCATTTCTAATCATTATTACCGTTATGGAGGGGCTGCAGGAACACTTTCCCCGCCTTGCAAACATTTATTCCTGGTTAAAATAATCAATTTGTTCCGCCTGCTTTCCGTCAGCACCTCTGCGGCTGTCGGATTAACACAGATGAATGCACTTTTAACACTCACGCAGCCAGAATTCCTGCTCTTTTCCTGGGTTACAAAGTGAGGTGACGCAGCCTGTCCTCTGAGTCTCCCCGCCTCTCAGAGACTTATTTCCGGGTAAAAAAAGCCATGTGCTCCGCCCCCTGGATCTCTGCATGTGTGTGTGCCTGTGAGTCTCTGGCTACTGTCCACATGCCCGCATTATGAGGCACTATTTTCGGATACATTTTCTCATTTTCACCACTTTTCATGTTTTTATTATGTATATTGTTATATTATTATTATTGTATATATGTATACTGTGTATACTGTTTTTGTAAAAATCATGTGATTATTAAATAAATAATAAAACATGAATATAACCTTGAAGGTTCCCAGGGGCAAATACAGTGCCAGGTGTCAGACTATTTAAACAATGTTTACCCAGGATTCAGACACCTTCCCTGGCTTGTAAAATGCGGTGATGCGCCCTGGAGGTATCATACTATTTTAAACAACTTTTCCCCGCCTTTCAAACACTTGTTCCTGGGTTATAGCCTGTCATTTTGCACGATATCATTTAACATTGACCCTCTCCTGAAAATGGACATATTCTGTGCATTTCCAGGAGAGGTTACATGTTAAATTATATCCTGCAAAATGACAGGCTACAACTCTCTTCCATACGTTTAAAAACACTTTTCCGACTATTTTAAACAACTTTTCCCCGCCTTTCAAACACTTGTTCCTGGGTTATAGCCTGTCATTTTGCACGATATCATTTAACATTGACCCTCTCCTGAAAATGGACATATTCTGTGCATTTCCAGGAGAGGTTACATGTTAAATTATATCCTGCAAAATGACAGGCTACAACTCTCTTCCATACGTTTAAAAACACTTTTCCGACTATTTTAAACAACTTTTCCCCGCCTTTCAAACACTTGTTCCTGGGTTATAGCCTGTCATTTTGCACGATATCATTTAACATGGAATCTCTCCTGGAAATGGACATATTCTGTGCATTTCCGGGAAATGTTCAATGTTAAATGATATCCTGCAAAATGACAGGCTACAACTCTCTTCCAGACGTTTAAAAACACTTTTCCCGACCATTTAAACATTATTTCTGGCATGTAAAGTGCGGTGATGAGCCCTGACAGTATCAGACTATTTAAAGGGTTACCAGGAGCATGAGAATATCCTCCACAGAAGGGGTGGTGGTGCCGTGAATAAGGCCGAATATGGATGCCGATGTGCGGACGGTAAAGCACCGCAAAATCCACCCCCCTTTTAGGGTTACCAGGGGCATGAGGTTCTGTAGGCTGTGATCATCTGGGTTTAGTCCGTGGGGGAGTGCTTAAGTCCGGGAGTCCGGGAACTCACGGTGTGCAAGGTTATGGAGGTGCCCATGTCAGGGACACATGCTGGAGGTCTGTGGTCCGTCCTTTGGGGTCTTGGAGGGGCCACAGAGAGGAGATTTCCCCGGTCTCTGTCCTGGATGAGTGAAATAAACAGAGTCTCCATTTCAGGGACACATGCTGGAGGTCTCTCTCCCGAGAGTGGACGTCCATTGCCTGTAAATAGGTCTAACATTAGGTCTGTCACTTTGGCTAACCGCACCACTGTCGGTCGTCTCCCGAGAGTGGACGTCCATTGCCTGTAAATAGGGCTAACATTAGGTCTGTCACTTTGGCTAACCACACCACTGTCTGTCGTCTCCCGAGAGTGGACATCCATCGCCCCTAAATAGGGTCAGAGAATGGAGACTGGCACTCAGGGCTACGAGAAAAAACTCTGAGAAACTCAGGCAACGAGCTTGGCAACCATGGCACGTTGTCCACCTCCATTTGTGCCTTTTTGAGGACAGCCTCTCTGTCCCTTTTAGCCGAGGTTCTACTCCATTCAGCATAATGACACTGAAGAGTGTACTCTCGGGAGAACAAGTCCAAATAAAAATCTGCTGGGTCCATTGTTGGTCGGTTCATTCTGTTCGAATCACTGTTAAGATCGTGGAAAAGGTAGGACCCTAAAGCAGACTACAAAAAGGCAAAGTTCTACAAACAAAAGCGAGCTTTATTTCAAAGCCGATCAGCAAAAGGAAACTTGGCATGGATAACACTTAAGCAACATAGCATGGGATGGCACAAAGGTAACACGAGGAACATACAATACCCAAACATGGTTGTGACCAATATGGAGGGAGACAGGAAAAAACAATCAATGAACCGACAGGGGAAGACAGGGAAAGACAAGACTAAATACAGAGAGGGGTAATCACGGGGCAAGAAACAGCTGGGTAAAGGAGGGAGAAACACAAGGGCAACTGGTGAACACAATGAGACAATCAGACACACCAGGGAAACTAACGACAGGAGGAAAAACACAGGAAGGCAAAAAAGAGACAGGGAGAACAGAACCACAAAATAAACCCAACATACAAAACTAAAAACGTGACAAAACATAAGAATCGTGACACTGTGGTTAACAGACTAAGATTGATTCCCTCAATTTATAAATTGTCAGGCTCTGTAATTATATCATAACCTTTTCTCCTCTATCCCTTAACTTGTCTGCCTATACAGACTTACTTACTTACTTATTCACTATCTACTCTAGTCATGTCAGTATTAAAGAAAAATTAATCTGTTTGATTTTTTATTTTCAGGATTGAATGTTCAAACCAATGCCTAAAACCTGGTCTTCATAAGGAAGCGACTAATATATAAACCAAATGTAATATTGGATAAAGTTTAAAAGGTGTCACACGATTAAAAAGGTGTCGTCTGTGGATGCTGGCGTTGCTTGTCTGCCGCTCCACCACCTAAGTCCTATTTGTTTTATTGTTTCCAGTCCAGATTTGACTAAATGTTTTGCCTGGCTAAAACACCAGTTAAATGTTAATTAACATTTGTATATTTTTATATTAATCAATATACCGAATCGCTACTTTTGTTGCCTGACGCTGCTGTCACCAACCTGCTGGCTCATCGGTTCCTAGCTCGCTAGCTAGCAGACCCATAGCCATCCGGTGGCTACAACGATAAACAGAATACTCTTGTCTCTACCTGAGCTCCACGGCTTGTCTCACCGGAGTCTCTCCATCCCGGTGTGGTCAGCCTACCTGCTCTCATGCCCTCCTCGGGCTTCCCCCGCTGACACTTTCCCTCCCAGGCGGTCATCGGCCAGTGGCTACCAGGCTAGCTAGCGGGCTAGTAGCCCGGCATCCATTCTCCGCACTGACGTCAGTCACTCCTTTCCACCTCTCCTCCGCAAACCGCTGACATCATCCTCCTGTGATGCTGTGGATTATCCTGTGGCTTATACCCGGGCTCACACCACTTCTTCTGCCACGGTCATCCGCACCCTGGTTTCCGGCAACAGCTAGCTCTGTGCCAGCACCACACCCCCCGATCATGCCACCGCTTTTCTCTGCTTCAGACCTCCACTCTCTGAATAACCACCTGCCTCCCGATTGTATGGATATCCTCAAGGAGATGGGTGGTGGTATTGCTGCTATTTTTAGGAAGGATGTGAAAGCCACCACCATCTCCATCCCTGATATTCCCTCATGCACCTGGTATTCAAGCTCTCTGGTCCCACTCCCCTGGTCACAGCCATGATTTACCACCCTCCAAAACAAAATCCCACCTTTTTCTCCGACCTCTCTGACCTTCTAACCCAGCTATGCGCAATATCTCCATCTGTGCTCGTCGTAAGGGATTTCAATATCCACATTGATGACCCAACCAGTAAATATGCCATCGAATTTCTGGAAACTCTACAATGCTTCAACTTTACACAGCACATCAATTTTCCCACACACAGCCGTGGAAACATCCTGGACCTAGTCTGCTCCACTGGTCTCACGGCCCACCACCTATCTAGCCTCGACCTTCACATCTCCGACCACCTGGCCATCACCATGGACATTAATATCCCCATCCCCATCCAAAAACACAAGCACACAATAACCTTCAGAAACCTTAAATCCCTGTCTCCCTCAGCACTCTCAGCCTGCATCACCTGCAAGATGTCCGCCTTCCCTCCACCCCCGCCTGACAATCCATGTCAACTTGTGGACTACTACAACACCACCCTCTCCTCCTGTCTTAATGAACTGGCCCCCCAAAAAACCAAAACTGTCTCTTTCACACATTCAGCTCCCTGGTACACCCCCGAACTCCGCCAAATGAAATCACAAAAACGAACGTTGGAACGCCTTCATAAGAAAACCTCTCTAACATTTAATCTCCATGCCTACACCGACTACCTACACCAGTACAATAACGCACTCAAAACAGCCCAGTCCAACTACTACCCACAACTGATACACTTCGGCACCAGCAACCCCAAGGCTCTGTTCTCCACCATCAGCACATTCCTTAAACCCTGTGACAACGCCACCCCATCCTTCACAACCGCACAGTGCGGTCCTCTCATTCTTTCAATCCTAAATCGACAGCATCTATAGAAACCTGACCTCCTCAACAGCCCTCCCCATCTCCCCTCCTGGCTCCCCCCCCATTCACCTCACAGCCCCTATCCCGGCTCTCCCCTGTGACCCCAATGCAACTGTCCACCCTCATGGCTGGAATGAACTCCACCTGCAGTCTCGGCCCCATACCAACTAAATTTGTCAGGGAATGCCTCCCTCCCATCTCCCAACTCATAACCACAATCATTAACTCCTCCCTCTGCTCTGGATCAGTCCCCCCTCACTCAAACTGGCTGCTGTTAGACCCCTACTGAAAAAACCTGGACTCACACCTGAGGTCATGTCCAACTTTCGGCCCATCTCCAATCTCCCCTTCCTATCAAAACTACTCGAACGTGTTGCAGCCTCCGAACTGAAATCCCACCTCAGCTCCAATAACCTGTTTGAACCCTTTCAATCAGGATTCCGCACAAAACACAGCACAGAAACAGCCCTCCTCAGAATCACTAACGACCTCCTCCTCTCCTCAGACTCCGGCAATCTCAACATCCTCATCCTCCTCGACCTCACAGCAGCGTTCGACACCATCAACCACACCATTCTGCTGTCCCGCCTGGAATCATCTCTTAACATCACTGACACTGCACTCTCCTGGTTGAAATCATACCTCACCAACAGACACCAGTTCATCCACATAAATAACTGCACTTCCTCCACTGCCCCTCTGTCCCAAGGCGTCCCCCAGGGTTCGGTGCTTGGTCCTCTCCTCTTCTTCCTCTATATCCTCCCACTTGGAAAAATCATCTGCCGCCACAACCTCCAGTATCACTGCTACTGCTACGCGGACGACATCCAACTCTACATTTCCACAAAAACCATCACTGCCACAACTCACTCCACACTCACCAACTGTCTCTCAGAAATTAAATCCTGGATGCAAACAAACTACCTTCAACTGAACAAATCAGATATCATCATAATCGGACCCACATCCCGCACCAACACCACCCAGAACTTCAACCTTACCCTTGACAACACCATTCAAACCCCCTCTCCTCACATTTGCAACCTTGGAGTAATCTTTGACAGCCAGCTCAAATTCGACAAACACACAAACCATATCACCAGGACTGCCTTCTTCCATCTGAAAAACATTGCCTGCCTCCGCCCCTCACTCTCCTTCACGGCTGCTGAAACCCTCATCCACGCCTTTATCACCTCAAAACTGGACTACTGCAACAGCATCCTGTATGGTTCATAATCCAAAATTCTAAATAAACTACAATACATCCAGAACTGCGCTGCCCGCCTCCTCACCCAGACCCAGTCCAGAGACCACATCACCCCCTTCCTTCAAAACCGGCACTGGCTCCCTGTCCGTCAATGAATACACTTCAAAATCCTTCTGCTAACACACAAAGTTCTCAATAACCAGGCCCCCCCCTATCTCACCGACCTGATCCACCCACTCCCGCAGCCTCCGTTCATCAGAAGCGAACCTCCTCTCTATCCCCATACGAACCAAGCTCCGAACCTGGGGGGACAGAGCCTTCTCCATCGCTGCCCCCACCCTCTGGAACTCCCTTCCACAACACATCAGAGACTGCACCGACCCCTCTACTTTCAAAACACTGACCGAAAAACACACCTCTTCAGACTGGCTTTTAATTTCTGAATTATGCTGTGTTGCTGTTTTAATATTTATTTATTCTTTATTTGTATTCTTTATTCTATTTTATCTTGTTTTATCAAACCACTGTAAAGCGTCTTTGAACACCTGGAAAAGCGCTTTGAAATAAAATGTATTATTATTATTATTATAATTATAAAGTACCACACCAAATGGACAGACACAGATTAAAAATTAAAATAAAGTCCCCTCAAATCAATCTTCCAAAATCCGTCACTAGATGTCGCTCGTTATACCAATACGGTTTATAATACATAACATATTATTATTATAGTAAAAGGGCTCACTTTGGCAAAAACCTGATCCATTCAGGCATTGCAGCCCTAAATATTAACAAGTAACCATCTATCTGCTATCAATCCCACACTTGGAGATTGAGAACATAAATTCGTAATTTACCTCGTTTAAAGCACTTTTGTCATACTATGGATTTAGTTGACACTACCAGCCGAGTTTCTTTTTTCCAATATTTCGCAGGCAGGTACATTGAATTAGAAGTAGAAGAAGAAGAAGTAGTAGAAAAAATATGCTAATGCTACAAACAGGCACAACACTGTTACTCTGTTTTTACTGACATGTAACATTTGATTTCACCTTGCTCTGTTTTTTAACGCACATTCAAAAACGGGAACATTTTCGGGAGTTTCAAACGGGTACCGGTCACCGAAAACGGGGACGTTTTGTTCACCCATCCGACTGTGTTTACATCCAAGCACACACACTAACATTAATCAAGACTACAAGCGCAGCCGTAACGATACATCCACACGGTTCCGTCGCGTTGAAGCTTGCCGGTGGGCATGTCTGGCGTGCAACCAACAACCTATCACATTAATCTCCCGCCCCGGACACACAAGCACACGGTTTGATTGGCTAGCGCTTGTACTGGCATATGATTTGATTGGCTGGCGATGCTTGAAAAGTTGAACTTTTCTCAACTTTCAGCGCGAGCAACGGAGGCAAAGCGACGCGATGGAACCACAAAGCAGTTCGGCGGACCCGGCGCCACAAGGGGGCAAAAGTTGTATTCTTTTCCCCCTCACTTTGAGCATCATTCATCCATCAAAAAGTACGATAAATGTCACAATTATTAAATAACTTTAAATGTTTGGATCAGATATGTGGGCAGGCAGTCAAGCAACGTGTAAAAAAGCCTCAACCCCAAGTGAGCTTGTTGTCTTAATTCATGTTAGCGTGTGTGCTTAGATGTAAACACAGTCCACAGACCAAAACGTCAGTTTTCAGGGCAAAGTCGTTTTCGGCGGCCGGTACCCGGTTGAAACTCCGGAAAATGCTCCCGTTTTTGAATGTGCATTAAAAAACATAAAACAAGGTGAACTATAATGTTAGATGTCAGTAAAAACCAGTCTATGGTAAAAACAGAGCAACAGAGTTGTGCCTGTTTGTAGCGTTAGCGTATTTCTTCTTCTACTACTTTTTCTTCTACTTCTTCTTCTTCTACTTGTAATTCAATGTAGGCTACCTGCCCGCGAAATATATTATAAATATTGACATAATACTACAACAAAGCTTTAAACGAGGTAAGTTACAAATGTATGTTTTCAATCGTCAAGTGTGGGATTCAATATCACATGAGTTTAGATTCAATTTTTACTATAATAATAATAATAATAATAATAATATGCTGTGTATGATATAAACCATATTGGTACAATGAATGACATCTAGTGACGGATTGTGGAACATTGATTCGATTTTTCAGCACCTCTTTACAATAAGACTACCCTTATAAAAGATTCATAAATAATTAGGTTATTCATTAAGTTGTTAACACTTTATTAATTATTAAGAACCATTTATAAACCAGTTCTAACATAGTTTTCATACGTCAACACAGGCTCACTATTTGGTAAGATGACTAAGCCTTATATTGGCTAGCTTACTTCGTCTTCTTCATCAGCCAGCATCCTTGGTGTCTGTTGTTCAGTGAGTTTATTCCCCCCCTTCAATCAATCCATCAATCAATCAATCAATCAATCAATCAATCAATGTTTATTTATATAGCCCAATATCACAAATGTTACATTTGTCTCAGTTTGTACAGAATATCAGTATGACAATACGACACCCTCTGTCCTTAGACCCCTTCCATCTTGATGTTTCTTGGCATCTCTTCATGACCATTTATTTATGAGTTACTAACATTTATAACTGCCAAAAGGGAGCCTTATTGTAAAGTTTAAAACACATTCCCATTTATTAATGAGTTACTAACATTTCTAATACGGCTTAGCAGTACAGATAAATGTGGGCTCACTACCGGCAAGCAACCGGTCACAGTTGCCCTGTTTATCTCAAATCTTATAAAAGCTTATGAATGATTTATAAAGTTTTCACAACATAATTAATACATGAATTACAAACTATTCCTAAACCCCTTATAAGGGTAGTCTTATTGTAAAGTGGTACCGATTTTTCTCATGGCAGTTTGACTCTAGAGACAAACCAGGGGGCTTTGCTTTTAATCTGTGTCTGTCCATTTGGTGTAGTATTTTATCCAATATTACATTTGGTTTATATATTAGTCACTTTCTTATGAAATGCCAGGTTTTAGGCCTTGGTTTGAACATTCAATTCTGAAAATAAAAAATCAACCATTTAATGATGATTAATGATTCCTTTTTCTTTAATCCTGTGACTAGTGTAAATAGTAATTAAGTAAGTCAATCTGTATAGGAAGACGAGTTAAAGGATAGAGGAGAAAAGGTTATGGTATAATTAATCAATTTATGAATTGAGGAAATCAAAGTTAGTCTGTTAACCAAAGTGCAGCCATCTAATAATGTACTATCTGTTATTAAAGATCAGAGGAAAAAAACAGAATGAGAGGGGTAAATCCGGAATAAAGAAGCAAAGAGATTGTAGAGCAGTGAGAAGGAAAGAAAGAAAGAGAAGACACGTTTAGGTCAGGATGGATATCCGAAAGTGGTTGTCCAACAAGAAGGCTGGTAGTTCTGGCAGCAGCAAAGATATTGTGGAGGCCGAGCTTCCACAGAGGGATTTAGTTCAGAGCAAGTTAACTCCACCAGCTAGAGAAGATGTCCCGGCGGCGGCCAGAGCATCTTGTTCCTCAATAAGCAATAGAATGGCTCAACAGCCGCCTCCAGCTCCATCTTTTAATGCCACTGCGCCTTACGATCTTGGGACAGAGGGGCCAGCCCAGGTTATCCTGCAGTCCTACCCTGTCCGAATAATTAATGGACAAAAACGCCCCTTTACCATGAATTGGTTTAAATGAAGAAAGTGGCTTGAATATTCAGTTGTGGCTGATGCTGCATTTTTTCTTTCCATGTAGAAAGTTTAACATAGGGTGTGGTGCTAATGCAGACAAAGTCTTCACACAAATCGGCTTCTGTAATTGGAAATGTGCAACTCATAGCACCAAAGGTTTTTCAAGACATGCATCCAGCAAGGAACATTTGAAATGCAATGCTCTCTGGATCGAATATGGTGCTCGTAGTACTACAGGATCTGAGGTCTCCACGCTT
Source organism: Notothenia rossii (assembly GCF_949606895.1). NCBI lineage: Eukaryota > Metazoa > Chordata > Actinopteri > Perciformes > Nototheniidae > Notothenia > Notothenia rossii. The sequence goes on along the minus strand of NC_136910.1, from coordinate 28,503,321 downwards.
GTTAATGAGGGGCAACTGGCAAGAAATTGCCAATATTTAAGTGCGATCGTGGACATCATTGAGTTCCTTGTGTCACACCAGCAACCGCTCAGGGGGACATTGGATGCTGTGGAGTCAAGAGAAGACGTGGAAAGTGGACTGTTTTTGTCTATGATGGAATATACACTGAGGAAAGACCCGGCCTTAGCAAAGGCATTCAGCACTATTCCGAAAAATGCCACATACACATCACATGACATTCAAAAGGAAATAATAAGGCTCATGAGTGAAATAGTGACCAGTGAAATAGTTGAAGAAATAGGAGACAGCTGGTACACTTTAAAGGTGGACGGGACCAAGGATCCAACAGGTTGTGAAAATGTGTCAATCGTGGTCCGTTATCTCAATCAATCAATCAATGTTTATTTATATAGCCCAATATCACAAATGTTACATTTGTCTCAGTGGACTTCACAGTTTGTACAGAATATCAGTATGACAATACGACACCCTCTGTCCTTAGACCCTCACATCATACAAGGAAAAACTTCCAGAGAAAACCCACAGTTTAAAGGGAAAATGGGAGAAACCTCAGGGAGAGCAACAGAAGAGGGATCCCTCTCCCAGGACGGACAGACGTGCAATAGATGCCGTGTGTAAATTGAAAAGATAATACATTTGCAACATAGGTGGTCCAAATGTTTGGAAATGCATGTGTGTATAATAGGAAGATGAATCCACGAGGATATCCATCCAGGACTTATGATCTAGGACCACAGCCACGACTCAAGATCCAGGACTAGCGATCCATGACACAGGACCGCAGGATCATCCATGACTCCAGATCCCGACGTATACAGGACTGTCTCAGAAAATTAGAATATTGTGATAAAGTTCTTTATTTTCTGTAATGCAATTAAAAAAACAAAAATGTCATACATTCTGGATTCATTACAAATCAACTGAAATATTGCAAGCCTTTTATTATTTTAATATTGCTGATTATGGCATACAGCTTAAGAAAACTCAAAAATCCTATCTCAAAAAATTAGAATAGTTCCTCAGACCAAGTAAAAAAAAAAGATTTATAACAGCAAAACACAATCAAACATTTGAAAATGTCCATTAATGCACTCAGTACTCAGTTGGGAATCCTTTTGCACGGATTACTGCATCAATGCGGCGTGGCATGGAGGCAATCAGCCTGTGGCATTGCTGAGGTGTTATGGATGCCCAGGATGCTTCAATAGCGGCCTTTAGCTCATTAGCATTGTTGGGTCTGGTGTCTTTCAGCTTCTTCTTCACAATACCCCACATATTCTCTATGGGGTTCAGGTCAGGGGAATTTGCAGGCCAATCGAGGACAGTAATGCCATGGGCAGTACACCAGTTACTGGTGGTTTTGGCACTGTGGGCAGGTGCCAGATCATGCTGGAAAATGAATTCCTCATCTCCATAGAGCTTTTCAGCAGACGGAAGCATGTAGTGCTCTAAAATCTCTTGGTACACAGCTGCATTTACTCTGGGCTTGATGAAACACAGTGGACCAACACCAGCAGCTGACATGGCTCCCCAAACCATCGCTGACTGTGGGAACTTCACACTGGATTTCAAGCAACTTGGATTTTGCTCCTCTCCAGCCTTTCTCCAGACTCTGGCGCCTTGACTTCCAAATGAAATACAAAACTTGCTTTCGTCTGAAAAGAGGACTTTGGACCACTGTGCAACTGTCCAGTGCTTCTTTTCCTTAGCCCAAGTCAGACGCCTCTTCCGTTGTCTTGAGTTCAGAAGTGGCTTGACCATGGGAATACGGCTATTGTAGCCCATTTCCCGGACATGTCTGTGAACAGTGACTTTTGATACCTGGACTCCAGCTTCAGTCCACTGTCTTTGAAGCTCCCCCAAATTCTGGAAGCGACTCTTCTTCACAATGCTGTTAAGGCTGCGGTCATCTCTCTTAGTTGTGCAGCGTTTCCTGCCACATTTCCCCCTTCCAACAGACTTTTTGTGGATGTGCTTTGAAACTGCACTCTGTGAACAGCTTGCTCTTTGAGAAATTTCTTTTTGTGTCTTACCCTCCTGATGGAGGGTGGCAATGACGGTCCTCTGGACAGCAGTCAGATCAGCAGTCTTCCCCATACTTGTGATTTAGTTTACTGAACCAAGCTGAGTGTTTTTCAAGGCTCAGGAAACCCTTGCAGGTGTTTCGAGTTAATTAGACGATTCAAGTGATTCGTTGAACACCCTACTAGTATACTTTTTCATGATATTCTAATATTTAGAGATAGGATATTTGAGTTTTCTTAAGCTGTATGCCATAATCAGCAATATTAAAATAATAAAAGGCTTGCAATATTTCAGTTGATTTGTAATGAATCCAGAATGTATGACATTTTTGTTTTTTTAATTGCATTACAGAAAATAAAGAACTTTATCACAATATTCTAATTTTCTGAGACAGTCCTGTATAGACACCAAAAAGAAAGAAATTTGGGGAAGCTGGGTTAATCGGAACATGAGAGTACACAGGTATAGACAGAGAGAAGGAAGAAGTAAGATGTCCCCCGACAAACTAAGCCTATATCAGCAAAACTAGGGGCTGAATCTAATCATCCCTAACTATAAGCTTTATCAAAAAGGAAGGTCTTAAGCGCACTCTTAAAAACGGATAGGGTGTCTGCCGCCCGAACACAAACTGGAAGCTGATTCCACAAAAGTGGAGCTTGATAAAAAAAAGGCTCTGGCTCCCATTGTACTTTTAGAGACTCTAGGAACAACCAACAACCCTGCATTCTTGGAACGCAATGCCCTAGTAGGACAATAGGGTATAATGAGTTCTTTAAGGTAAGATGGCGCCTGCCCATTAAGGGCTTTGTAGGCGAGAAGAAGAATTTTAAATTATATCCTGTGTTCTATAGGGAGCCAGTGTAAGGCAGCCAGAACAGGAGTAATGTGGTCCCTTTTCCTAACTCTGGTTAGTACACGAGCTGCAGCAATTTGAATCAACTGAAGCGGCTTATCTAAATAAGAACAATGATATTCGTGATAGACTGCTGGTAATGGCCACTACGAAGCATTGTGATGCCCTAAGTCTGACAGACCCTGTCATTTCTGAGCTAAAAAAGGCAGGCTTAACAACAAACAACATCCTCAGCCAGTGCTATGATGGTGCAAGGGTGATGTCAGGGAAAAGAGGAGGCGTACAGAAAATACTGCAGGAGAAAGTTGAGAGAGAGGTCCCATATGTGCATTGCTTCAACCACCAATTACATCTGGTGGTTATTCATGCCATGTCCTCAGAGAACACTCTGCAAGTCTTTTTTGATGTGTGTGACATGCTTTATCGGTTTCTGAAAAAACCAACCGTGTCCGCAGTGTACACAGGACAACGCCTGAAAAGGTTATTGGACCGGTCACCTAGGTACCGTGTCGGTCATAGTCAACAGTTATGACGCTGTCGAGCAGTTCCTTGCGGAGATTGACAGCAGTGGCCTAATAAGAGTAGAGGCAGCAGGTCTCCTAAAAGCAGTTCAAGAGCCCCACTTCAAATTTACTGCGGTTATGGTCCACAAAATCCTTGCCCTTCTGGACCCTCCTAACAAAGTCTTGCAGGATAAAAAAACAAACCCCTACACTGGAGTGAAGGTTGTTAAAAGTGCGTTGGATTGTGTGGAGCATCTCAGGAGTGACTCGGAGTTCCAAGCCATTTGGGCACAGTGTTCCACTGGCAGCTCAGCTGATGCATCAGAACCAGCAGCTCCTCCACCAATGAAGAGAGTTCGCCAAGTCCCTACACACCTGAAGCAGTACGTGGTGGAGAGTACTGTAGCACTGAATTTCAGACTCCAGCTTACAGCTTCCTGCCAAAGACCTGCCAAAGACCAGTATAGAGGAATGTTAAGCCCTCCCACTATTTTCCAAGAGGGCGTTGCCAGATTTTCAATTTCAGGTTTTAACCAGGAGATGGCGCTTCATTCACAAATACAGAAAGACAAGTTTCATGGACTTTCAGTTTTGTTTTGAAGAGCATTTGAACACATCAATATTTTAGATCAATTAAAGTATATCTAATTTTGTAATTCAATAATATATAGTCTTCATATATTAAATAATCATAATTATAATGTAAATGTTTACATTACACTTCTTTATTTGTTATGCTCATACTTTTACCTTTACAATCGTTTGCTTTAATATGCAGTATATTTTTTGTATATTTTTGTGTTTGCTTCCTCCTGCTGCCTTTCGGACACATACTGTATGATTTATTATTATTATTAATATGAAGATATTATTAAGATAAGATAAGATAAGATGTTACTTTATTGATTGAACATTTTAGTTTAGAATGTGGTGTCCCACGGTAATTCAGAAGGCTCACAGGTCACATTCCGACCATTATTTAAAACAATAGGTGCTTTCACACCGTCTACAGTTTGATTTGTATAGAGGGACCTCTGTGGCTGAATGGCCAGATTAGGTGCGGCGCATTTATCATAGGTGATCAGAGCTAACTGCCTGCCGTCAGATTTCATTTAAAAAAAAAGATCTGATTTTAAGACTACTTCAGCGCTCATTAAGAATGATAAGAAAAAGAATAATGCGTATTGAACTGGTTTCATTAATTAGTGGGTTTATTCAACACTAGAACCGCCAATCGGGTCAATTTGTGTGATGTGTCTTGTGTGTGTGCCATGTAACTTTTTTTCAATAAAATATTAAAGTCTCCCAGTCCCGGACTTTTCCTGAAAGTGTGTTATGTAGCACCCTATGTTGTTAAAAATTGCATTCTAATAGCGGGATTTGACAGGTTTAGGTAGGCCTATACAAAGACCTCTAGCGGTTCTAGTGTTAAGGTAATTAGGTACAGTAGAAGCCCTTTTTTATCAGTAACAAATTTAGCAGTTGAACATAAAAGTCAACTAACTGAGGGTCACTTGTAATGACAGTGTTGTGTGTAACTGTAACCTTGTCACTCAGAGTAACCTACAGTCAATTTAGCAGCTGGAGAATAAAGATCAGGGAGGGAGGGGGGGAGAGAGCTGTTGTTGATGGGCCATTAGTTGTGTAAATACACAGCTGAGAGCTGCCGTTTCATTCAGACTGTTTAAAAAACGGTATCAATGGAATATTTTTCTTAGCGGATGCATGTCAATTTAAATCAATACATACAACTATTTTTTAAATCAATACAACTATTTTTTAAATCAATAAAAACATTTATAAATCCATAAAAGCATTTAAATTAATATTGGGAGTCATGTCGTTACTTTGTTGAGAATGTGGCTATGTAATAAGCGGGATAATTTGCAGCGACTTGTTCCTTATGGGGAAAATAACACCCGTCATGTGTGTGTAGAGGTGTGTGTGGTTAAAACACTTTCATGAAGTGAAGGAAGTTTTCCTTCTATAAAACAGCTGTGGGCAGCAGTGAGTGTCACGGACATGAATTCATAGAACAAGGCAGACTGGTGCACACACTCTCCTGTCCTGCCAGGCGACACGCCCGTTCTAAGCCGTGTCCTTCACTCCTCACATCCCAAGCTGGATCCCCACAAGTGTATTATGTTGTTACATCGTTTCAGATGTTATGTTTCAGTTGTGCTCTGTCTATGTTCAGTGATGCAAACTTGTCACCTTTCGGCAAAATTCGCCGTTTTGAATCCAAAATAGATCGTTTGTGTGATTCATGTAGATCTGCAATACAAATATTTGTGGGGTATGGGGGGGTCTGGGACCCGGAGTAATCTGCGGCCGTGAGCTGTTATGTGCCATCATGACACGCATGGTGTTCTTTTTTATATATTATAATGAAGTGCGAGCTGTGTGCTCGAGTCTTCCTGCCTGTCGGCTCTGCTCATGGTGGATGTATAATAAGGCTCTGCTGCTCCGACATGATGGTCTAGCTTCAGCAGCTACATTACCTACGGGTGCGTTCGTTAATATTAACTGTGCGTCCGGAGTCACTGTGGCACAGACCGGACCGCTGGTGAACAGCTGTTAGAACGGGCCGTTCAGTTGTTCAGAGCAGAGCTCCCTGTTGGAGCGGCAGAGCGTGATGTGAACTGAAAAGTTTTTCTGTGGCAATATTATTTAAGGAATCGTTGAGCTAGCTAGCTAGCATAAATTGTCACTATCTGGTAACGTTAGCTTTAGCCTTCTATTTCTAATAGTTTTTTTCATAGGCTATAAACAGAGGTGGTATAAGTATATATATATATTGTACTTGAGTAAAAGTAGAAGTACTCAGATCTTGTACTTGAGTAAAAGTAGAAGCACATCGATCTTGTACTTGAGTAAAAGTAGAAGCACTCAGGTCTTGTACTTGAGTAAAAGTAGAAGCACACAGATCTTGTACTTGAGTAGAATGAGAAGTACTCAGATCTTGTACTTGAGTAAAAGTAGAAGTACTCAGATCTTGTACTAGAGTAAAAGTAAAAGTACTCAGATCTTGTACTTGAGTAAAAGTAGAAGTACCAGAGTGTAGGAATACTCTGTTACAGTAAAAGTCCTGCATTCAAAATGTTCCTCAAGTAAAAGTAGAAAAGTATTCTCATCAAAATATAGTGAAAGTAGCGACAGTAAAAGTAGTCATTGTGCAGATTGGTCCATTTCAGAATAATATATATGATATGTTTTATAATGATTGATCATGAAAGTGTTCTCAAAGCTGGTAAAGGTGCAGCTAGTTTGAATGACTTTGTATACTGCAGGGTAGCTTGTGGATTTACTCCAGGTGGAACTAAAGTCTGATTTAACACTTGATTATATTTCACATCATTCATCCACATCTGTAAAGTAACTAAAGGTATTAAATACATGTAGTGGAGTAGAAGTACACCATGTACCTCTGAACTGTAGTGGGGTAGAAGAACAAAGTAGCAAAACATTGAAATACTTAAATAAAGTACAAGTATCTCAAAATTGTGCCCAAGTATAGTACTTGTTGAGTTTATGAACTTAGTTACTTTACACCATGTGGCTATAAAGATAGAAAGACTAAGGCTTGCACAGAGGCATGAAAATACATTTTCAAAATGCTCAACAGTGCTGCCAAAATGATAAACTGACTGCTCCACAATTTAAAATAAATGCTTTTATATATTTCTATTAGATGTGACTCTTTGGCGTTTCTGTTATTATTAACACTGCTGCTTTAGTTGTTCTGCCGATATTCTGTGGGGTGGGGGAGCCGGGGGCTCGGATCCTTGTCACCTTTTTGATACCTGATGAGTTTGCATCCCTGTATGTTAAAAAGCCTCAGTCACCTTAATTCATGTAATAAAAACATCTCAGGTCAGTAACACTCAAAGCTCAATGTGCAATACCATGTTCAGCTATGTTACTATTTATAATGTTATTGTTGTTACATCAGAAGATGTACATATTGGAATGATTTCTTAACTTACAGTAGGCAATTTTTTACAATGTGTGTTACTATAAATATTGTCATTGTTGAAGGCTTTTAGAGAAGGGTTAACTATAAGCCTGAATTACATAACATGTTATACCTAAAAACATAAAAGCCACAATAAATTAATCACAATTATTCTAGTTATTTTTACCTCCCGTATTGCTTTCAACCCACCAGCTTTTATGGTGTTGTTACGTCACTAACTGTAAGCTTGTCACATACAGTCTATGGTCACTCAGAGTAACCTACAGTTAATTTAGCTGCTGGAGAAGAAAGATCAGGGGGGGAGGGGGGGGGGGGGGAGAGAGCTGTGGTTGATGGGCCATTAGTTGTGTAAATACACAGCTGAGAGCTGCCGTTTTATTCAGACTGTTTAAAAAACGGTAACAACGGACAATTTTTCTTAGTGGATGCATGTCAATTTAAATCAATACATACAACTATGTTTTAAATCAATAAAAACATTTTCTAAATCCATAAAAGCATTTCGATTAATACTGGGAGTCCTGTCGTTACTTTGTTGAGAATGTGGCCATGCAATAAGCGGGATAATTTGCAGCGACTTGTTCCTTATGGGGAAAATAGCACCCGTCATGCAGATCAGGATCCCTCCGCCACACTTTGGGATCCTGATCTGCCAACGAGGCTCCATTAAAATATAAATATTTTTAGTGAATTACTGAGTTTGGGCACGTTAATAACGTTTTAATGAAGTTGAATACAGTATATTCATATGTGTCAGTGATTTCATGTCAATTCGGCGAACATAAACATAAATGATCGTGGTGAAGATGATGATTAAATTAGGATTAAAAATCGAGAGCCGGGCTGCATTTCCTCCTGTTCGTTTTTTTCGACTAAACAACATTATTTTGTTAAATAACAACATGGTGATGTTTTTTAAATGATTAAATGTCTCTTATTTAGCACAGAGTATGATATCCGTGACATATGGATCTTAACAAAGTTCCGCTGTACATCCAGCGTACTGCATCTGACTTTATTTCACATGAGCTCCATTGTGGAACCCCACTGCACCCCCTGGTGGATCAATGATCCATTGCAGCTGGCTTCCTTATAATTACATTTATCTATCACGGGGGCGGTCTCAGGTCAAACTGGAGGTTTTCCCTTGAGCGAGGGCAGATCACGTACCAATCACGGCCCTCGCGTTTCAAACTGTCTGAAATGAATCGCTACATCTATAGGTCAGCAGTACATAGGAAGTGAGACAGATTGCAAGCGGCTCTTCTTCAGCACATTGGACAGTGTCATTGGGGAAATGAACAGGAGATTTTCTGAACGAAACAGCCAGCTGGTCGAGGCGCTTTGTGCCCTTGACCCGGAAAATCCTCACTTTTTGGATGTGCAGAAGGTGACACCGCTGCTTGAGCTCACGAAAACCACTTTGGTGGAATCTGAGTTTGCTGTAGCTCAAAACTTTTTGCAGTCTGAAATGGCCCGCTCTACTGGGGATGTGTGGACCCCCGCTTCCATCCTGCAGCGCTTCTCCAGGCCTCTTGCCGCTATGCCAACCGTGCTTACCGCACTGAAACATGGAGTGACTTTTGGTCAACCTCGGCAACGTGTGAGAGCACCTTCTCAACGCTAACGAATGTCTTCAGTCAGCACAGACGAAGCATGCTGCACCCAAGAAAAGCCTGCATGATACAATTGGCGTGTGAGGCGGATCTCACAAAACAATTTCGGGAAAAAGACTGGAAGGAGCGCTTATTCAGAAAGTTCAATAAGCAAACAAGGAGGCTGCAACTTTACTGAAATAAGGTAAGATACAATTATGCAGATTTATCTTGTTAAAAAAAGGTGTCAATTAATTACATTGCCAGTATTTTTTGTTGTTATGTAACGACCCCTACTTTACCTGTTGTGTGTGTTTGTCCCTTTAACGTTCAGCACTGATTGAGGGCACCTGGCTGTCGGTACGGTCATGAGGAGTGAAAGGCCAGAGCCAGAGACTGGCTTGCTCTCTCTGTTGGAGGATCTGTTTTGGAGAGCAGCTAACTCACTTATGATTTTGTTTCCCTTCACCTTAGTTTGGCATTCAACACTTTGCACGACCACACCATGTTCCCACACCCACACATACACTACTGATCTTATTGATTAACACATCCCATTGTGGTAGCTCTGTTTAGTTTAATGATAATAATTAATATCTTTCCTTACATCGTGTCCGTTCCACGTTTTTGTTATGGCCAAGAGCCAGGCCGTCACAGTTGTGAAAAAAAAGTTGCCCCCTCTGATTTTTTAACAGACCCTCAGTCATTTCATCCTGGAGCCTGGCCTGCGTCACCCCATTCAAAGTGAATGGGAAGCGTCTCCGTTGAAGCATGGGACGGAACCGTATGGACGTACCGAAACGCGGCTGAAACGCAGCCGAAATGCGGCCGTAACGCGGCGCAGACGGACACGGTGGAATACGGGGTGACAGATGTAGCACCTAATTTTGCACGTCCCTACCTCAGTGGGGCCGTGACCGGCACGGAGTCGTTCCTCGCTGAAAGGAAACCCCCCCCAGTGGGAGCAGTGATTAATTGTTGTTAATTGTTGTTGTTAAGTTAATACTCTTTTCCAAAGCTAAAAAGACACCAGAGCCTGTTTTGGATATTTTAACTGTGCAAGGAATAATACTTGAAGTGGTTACCTGTTATAAATACCTAGGTATCTGGCTTGATGATTGTCTCACTTTTAAACTTCAGGTCAATAACCTGCTTAAAAAGCTGATGGTTAGACTAGGTTTCTTTTTCAGAAACAAGTCCTGTTTCTCTTTTGAAGCCAGGAAAAGGCTAATCACTCTGACCTTTTTACCTGTGCTGGACCATGGTGATATTTTGGATATGAATGCACCTGCCCATTGCCTGAACAAGTTAGATGCCGCCTATCACAGTGCACTGAGATTTGTCACAAATTGTATCTGGATAAATAAAGGTTACAAACAAACAAACAATATGTCACGGATAGGATCATATTCTGTGCTAAATAGGAGATATCAAATCATTTACAAAACATCACCATGTTTTTATTTAACAAAATAATGTTCTTTAATCCACGTTGGCGTTTACAAAGGCACAACTATAAAAACAATCGGTTTGTTTTTTCATCAGGAAATGCAGCCCGGCTAAAACAAACGATTTGTAATCATCATCCTCGCCGAATTGTTATGAAAGCACTAACAAATATGAATTTGCTGTAGTCAACTTCATTAAAACTTTATTAACGTGCCTAAACTCAGTAATTCACTAAAAAGAGGTTTATTTTGAATGGAGCCTAGTATTTGTATAGTGTTCATAACAGTATTTTAATTTAATAAATAGCAATAAATAGCTAGTTAATATAATAAAAATACACAGTAACAATACAATAGTTATACAAATAACAAACAACCTGCAAATCAACCTACACATCATTTATTATCTAAAACAGGTGCATTTGATTTAAAATAAAAGTAATGAATATAATTCAATATTTAAATGGTAACAAAAACAGTAACACTCCCAGAAGTGTAGGATAATGAAGGTTCTAATCTAGGCCATTACATGTCTAACTCCTAATGACAGGAAGGCAGAAAGCGCATTATACAAATAATAATACTCATAATAATAGCAGACATTTTTTAACAATGACCACAATATCATTATTTTAATAAACCAAATTTGAACAATTGAGGAAAATGAGGAAGAACTTATTATTCAAATGTTGTAGAACAAGTAGTAATGTAGTTTGTGCATAAATTACTATTGCAACAAATGGGTTTAATTTTCTTCATTATTAGTCAATTTTTTTGGACGAAAGCTCTTTGGCCAGTGCAATTTTACCCTTAATGCACTGGCAAAAACCAATAGAGCTAGTGTACACGGTGCAGCTGTATTATCTGTGAAATAGAAGAATCGGATCAGGATTCGGTATTGGCAGACAATCAATATCAAATGAATCGGATCATTATAAGCATCAGCACTTGATCGCTTTTGTCGACTTGCTGCATTAAATACAAAGATAACAGTGTCCCATACAGGCATGGTTTCATGTACAGGAAACTGGAACTTTGAACAGGTGTTTTCATCTCCTCTGCCTGGCGATTCACAAGTTCTTGATCAGGTGTTTGATGTGGGCTGGCATGATCCTTTCTGCAGTGATGAATAAAGAAAACGAAGAAAACATTTGTATTAATAGTAATGATGGTAACAACAATAATATTAGTATAACTATTTATATAGCACTTACACAATTGCAAAGTGATTCTCACAACAAAAATAAAGAACAAAACAATACCAACAATAAAAAAACAAATGATTAGAGGAATGTTAAGAGACAAAGAAATTATAAACATTCTAAGACAGCTGGGCGTGTCCTTGAGCGGCGGCTCAAGGCCTCAGGACTCACTGTTCACCTGTTAGCCTATCGTGAACACCAGAAGGCCTACGCACAGTCCCTCAGAGATGCACGATCCCAGTACTACTCCATCATCATCAACAACAGTACTGGAAACTCCAAGCAACTCTTCTCCACAATAAACCACCTCCTCAAACCCCAAAGTCCTCTACACTCCGACTCCACTGAGAAGCAGTGTAGAAACTTCGCCGCCTTCTTCAAAAATAAAGTTGACACCATCCGCTCCATCCTCTCTAGCCCCTCTGCACCTCCAGTTCCAACTGCTGACCCACAGCCTGGGACAACCCAGCCTCTTCGCTGTTTCACGGTCATCTCTCAGCAAGAGGTTGAGGGCATCGTTAGGAGGATGAAGCCCTCCAACCTGTGTCCTGGACCCCCTTCCGTCAGCTCTGGTGAAATCGTACATCTGCACCCTGAGCCCCATGATCACTAAGATCGCAAACCTCTCTCTCCAGTCTGGCCATGTCCCCTCTGCCCTAAAAACCGCTGTCATCAAACCTAGTCTTAAAAAACCCTCCCTTGACCCAGGAGTCCTGGCCAACTATAGACCCATTTCCAACCTTCCATTTCTGTCAAAGGTGCTGGAAAAAATTGTTGCTGCTCAGCTCCAGGACCACCTAAACTCCAACAACCTATTTGAGAAGTTCCAGTCTGGTTTCCGCTCAGGCCACAGCACAGAAACTGCCCTGGTCAGGGTCACCAACGACCTGCTGATGACGGCTGATGCTGGCTCTCCCTCTCTCCTCATCCTCCTTGATCTCACTGCAGCTTTCGACACCGTCGATCACGGCATCCTCCTCCATCGTCTGCACTCCACCATCGGACTCTCTGACTCTCCCCTTGACTGGTTCACATCATACCTCACCGGGAGAACAGAGTACGTCTCCTTGGGTGAGGCAGAGTCGGGTACCCACAACGTCACCTGTGGTGTCCCTCAAGGATCAGTTCTCGGCCCCACCCTTTTCACACTCTATATGCTCCCCCTTGGCTCTATCATCAGCCGACATGGAGTATCATTCCATTGTTACGCTGATGACACCCAATTGTACCTCAGGATCAACCCTACCTCCTCTGCAGCCCTGCCTTGACCCACACTCACTACCTGCCTGGAGGAGATACAGGCGTGGATGAAGCTAAACTTCCTGAAACTCAACAGCTCCAAGACCGAAGCCATTATAGTTGGCACCCCACATCAGGTTCGGTCATCCACCATAACGACCATCACCTTCTCCGGCCAGGACATTACCCTCTCCTCAACAGTCACCAACTTGGGTGTGAAAATGGACGCCCATCTGACCTTTGAGGCCCACATTAAACAGCTGTGCAAAAACTCCTTCTATCACCTCAGGAACATCGCCAAACTCCGCCCCTCACTCACTCTGTTTGACGCGGAAAAGCTAGTCCACGCCTTTGTCTCCTCAAGGCTGGACTACTGCAATGCACTCCTCATCGGGATCCCTAAGAAAAGCATCCAGAGGCTCCAGTACATCCAGAACAGCGCTGCTAGGATCCTGATGAGGGTGCGCAAATATGATCATATCACCCCCATCCTGAAATCACTACACTGGCTCCCCGTGGAATTGAGGATTGAATTCAAGGTCTCCGTCCTCACACACCAGTGTATCTATGGAACAGCCCCTCCATACCTCAAGGAACTCCTCACCCCCCTTACCTCCGTGCGGACCACCCGCTCCAGCAACTCAAACCTCCTCAAACCCCCGAGGACTAAGCTCCGTACCATGGGAGACCGGGCCTTCTGCTCGGCTGCCCCCAGTCTGTGGAACGCTCTCCCCGACCACATGAGAGCATCACAGACCGTGGAGGTTTTTAAAAAAGGCCTCAAAACCCACCTCTTCAATAGAGCCTTTCCCTAGACCTTTTATTTATTTATTATCACCCTTTTATCTTATTTTATTATTTTTACTTATTTATTTTTATTTATTGCTTTTTATTCTTTTTACGATGTTAGCACTTCGGGATTTGAATGCAAATATGAAGTGCTTTATAAATTAAAGCCATTGTTATTATTATTATTATTATTAAGAGACCGACTACAAAAGGTAGACTCAATGGCTCTTGATGACATCAATGAGCAGTCCCAATAGATGCTGTTGTATGAAAAGCATTTCTTCTATTTTGTATTGGATGATTTGTTTTATTGATTGCTGATGGATGTTAAGATTTGTTTTACAATTATAACAAAAAGATTATTGTAATTGGAAAGATTGCAAATCATAGTTTTAATAAAATCACTAGCAATATAGGGTTTATTCAACAGCAGTAAAGCATTAAGTTGCTAAATTAATGTACACTGAACTGTAAAACAACTTACCACTATTTAGGAAAGGCTCTGATCAGAAGGGTTGACTAGTAGGACAGCAAAGAGGCGGAGGAGGTCTATGTCATGTACAACCATTGGTAGATGTTACACCTGAAAGAAAGATAAGGAAATAAGACAACACAGGAGGACAAACATCTTCTTAAGTAAAAGACCAAATCATGTCAAGCTTTAACCTGAGCCTGTTTTTTCAGTCTTTACAATGCACTGTTGGAAATTACATTCCAAACGCTAAATTCAAACTCAATACCATAAATAACTGGGTACCAAAGTGCTTTACCTGATAAAACACGTTCCACACGGAGCAGCAACCATCCGGCTGGGCCTTTTGCTGCATATCATCTCCTCCCTCTCCACTGTTTCCAGTAGATCTCTACTATCCAATAAAACTGAAATTCCCCAAAAATTAATATTCAAAAAGTTAAAAACAATAACTTGATTTTGGCATTGAAATGGATTAGAATCTTACCTTTTTCCTGGATGCCAGGAAGGCCAGGAAGTCCGCAACCAGTCATAGGAGTTCAAATGCAAAGCCTGACTGATGACAAGAGTGGGAGACTTACATTTTACAATTATATTTTTAATGAATACCAGAGCAGTGTGTACATAGGCCCTGTACGACCTGCAAAGAACAGATCAAATCCCCTGACAGACTCACACACTTTGGTGATGTCCTCATCTGATAATGTTTAATTTTTTAGCAGCAAAGTAACATTACTCAAAGTATATGTCGGACCCAACTAATTTACAGTATATTTAGCATCTCCTCAACAATGGTCTGTATCATTGAGTAGAAAAAAACTGTCCCTACAATTTCAGGTAGATTAACACACATTTGTAAGAAAGGTTTACCCTCTTTGTATTAAGCAAGCTGCCACATAAAGTACAGCTTAACATGCTAACCTTTGGTAGAGTGAGCTACAGTTATGGCCCGTCCACACAGCGGTGTGCGATGAATCTTCAACGCTTCTGCCCATTCACTTTGAATGGGGTGAGGTCACGATTCGCCGAACTGCATTGTCGGAGTGAACCGGAGCTTTGCTGGCATTGCTCGCTGCAAAAGTTGAGCAATGTTCAACTTTTGAAGCTTCGGCGGAAGCGTCAGCCAATCAAATCATATGCCAGTACAAGCTCTAGCCAATCAAACCGCTGCTTGTGTGTCAGGGGCGGGAGATTCATGTGATTGGTTGTTGGTCGAGTTTGAGACACGCCCGCTGGCAAGCTTCAATGCAAGCCGCTGTGTGGACGTACGGTTAGCTAACTTCATTTTCAACACAAAACCTCTAATGCAGTGTTTCTCAAAGTGTGGGTCGTGCCCTACTGGTGGGGCGAAGAGATGTGATAGATGGGTCGCGAATGGACGCGATGAACGGGAGATTTATTTTTTTTAATTATTTTTTTCTTTTATTTATTTTTTAAATACATTTGTTGGACCTCAGGCCGGAATCGAACCTTGGTCCTCGTTGGCGGTAGTGGACTGTTACAGCCGGAGACTCGCAACGGCGGTGGACTTTTCAGTCCATGGCCCACCTATGCCAGAGCCAGTGGCCCACTGAAGACAGCAGCCAGCAGCCCACCAACGGCAGCGGCCCACCGGGAAAAGTCCCGAATCTCCCGATGGCCAATCCGAGCCTGCTCACACACAAACAACTGAAACCAAAATAATTTACAGACATATGTAAAAATCTCTCATACAGACATGTGAAACGCTCTCACACACAACAGCGTTGCAGTCGGGAAGAAAAGCAATGTGGAGCGGCACCTCACCACTTCATAAGGAGTTTAACCGTGACACTTTTCGAAATCCCGTTTGTGTCCCCTGTAAGAAATTAAAATCAATGTTGATATTGAAGTATTATTTGAATTATTTGAAGGATTAAAGTAACGTGTTATGGCAGGAAAGTTCAAACTGGTATATTCATTGTAATGTCACCTTATATAGAATGTGTGTTAAACTTGTGATTTCTGCATTGAGTGACTTCTGCCTAGCAGATACCAAGAAGAGGCCCCTAGGGTCTTTCTGTTAATTATCAATAGTCCTTGCAATTAACAGGGGAATTCCCAAATACATTTTCAGATATAAGGCAGTTAAAGTCTTGTAGAATTAATGATTTATCTCCTACAGACCCCAAAAGAGGCCTTGAGACTTGGGTCACCCAGCAGTAAACGAGAGAAAAGGTCTTTTTGAGCTTATCAATAAAATGTATTCATTCCTAGTAAGCTGACTTTGGGGTGAAGGGAAGTTCAGGGAAGCCATTAAGCCACAAGAACAATTAACTTATGTTGGTTGACTGATGCGGTGACTGTCATGGGACGATGGCGTTTGGATATTTACAAATATGGCTTTCATAGAGAAAAACAGGTGACTGTTGTGTGATAAGATACATGATAGGATGTGTGTGTTGAAGATGTTTAGGGGGAATGAGTATGTGTCCTGTCAAAGAGTCCTCTGTCATGACTCCAAATCATTGATTGGGGGATCTGCCTAAGGGCATGGGAACAAACACTCACACGCGAAACTCCTCCCCACCTGTGTATAAATGTTGTGATCATTTTGAAGATCTGCGCTCTTGTTTTTGACTTGCCGTTCCTGAGACGTGTCTCACACGGTGGTAGAACCTGAGCCCGGAGTACTCTGCAGAGTGCTTCGTGATTAGGTGATGTATTTGTATGTTTCCACCATTAAATCAGATTATTGTTTAACCCTTATCCTGGCTGCTTTGAATTTTTCCTTCTTTTGAGAACCCGCTCATATAGGAACGGCGCGAAGCAGAGATTCTGCCCCAACAAATGGTGTTTCCCCGACGTGATGACGCCATGACGTGGCGACGTGGTGACGTCATGAGTAGGGTTTTTGAGAGGAAAATCAGAAGCCAGCGGACGAATGGTCCGGAGAAGAGGCCTAGAATAATCTCTGACAACTAAAACGAGGATCCTACAATTGAAAGGTGAGCAGACGAGCCTGTTTCTATCGAAGGTCTGTAATTGGCTAAACTAAATTTTAGAGTTGTCAGAGACATATTCCGGTGTCATAGTTGTTGCGGTGGAATATACAAATACATATTTTAGATAGGTAGGAAAGTGATATAACATAAAAGTGAATCAACGAAGTATGTAAGACGAAGGTGAAAGGCCCCGTACTTTTTGCAAAAAGGAGACGGCTGAAGACTCGTTGGGGGATGCTCAGTGGCTGTTTTCAGACGCCATCCGGAACAAATCAGAATAAAAATTCTTAGGTTCATAGGAATCGAAGTTGAGTTATAAGTAAATCCAAAGGAGAGTAACGCAACCTTCAAAAAGCAATTTTGAAGTGACCGGACCTCATTAATCCTTTGTTCTGTGGGGGGCTGAATCTATAAAGCCAAACGTCACGATAAAGAGTTCTGTAAGCCTGGGTTACGACTCCATGTCAGCGTCACATCGTTGAAAGACGTGTTGAAGCGCGCTGAGAGGCTCGCTAAACTTTTTGGAATAAACATCGGACAATAAAAGCTGAATAGACTGTATAGGGAATTTTTTCTGTGAATATTTACTGGTGACAAAGACAGTAAGTCAGATTAATAGATACGAAGTCATAATGAAGGGAGAATTTGAACGAGAGGAGCGTGAGTTAAGAGCTTACGAGAACAGTGGGTTCAAGCAGAAAAATTGAATAAAAGGATAGCAGAAGTGTTAATTGTTGAAAGAAGCCCCCCTTCTCCTAAAAAGGCTGAGAGCTGCGGCGGGGGAGAGAGGGGGTTGTCAGTATTTGTCTGTGAGACCCCCCCCCCCCTTTTTTCCTCTCGAGAGCAGCAGCAGCAGCCGGGAGTGTGTCTGCTTGCTTTTTTCTCTAGTGATCTGAAGTTGGAGTGAAATACATAGAAAATTAACAGATCAAGGTGTGATTTGAAGTGGTAGATATATTGAAATAAATAAGAAACAATGATTTGCTGCTATTTAAACATAGTCTTTGAGAACTGATTGATACCGTTGCATTGCGTTGTGAATTTTATGGTATTTGTCAAGGATTGTGTAAACTGTGTTCGTTATTCTCCCGTCCAGGACAGAAGCTTTAAAAGGAGACTAAATGGAGTCTCTGTGAAAGTTCAATTGGGTACTTTAATTAAAAAAGGCGCGGGTTGGTCACAAGCATGATATTGTTCAGTCAGACAAACAGCTGTGATCCGCTCCTCGTTAGGGAAGAGAAGAGTCCCGATCCCTCGTTCGGTGCTGTATATCCTCTGCTGGCTCCTCCCCGCCAGCCGGCTCGCCTCGTCTCCAATGTCCGTTGTTGCATTTAAAACGAGGATTGATTCTTTTCACCTTCAACATATGCTTAAAACGCCTTTTCTCCTCATATTCTCTTTCATCACTTTTCATGTAACACATTCTAAACGCTGTAATCAATACTCTAAAAAATACTTCTCGGCTGGTTTGGTTTCCGGTCATTCCGGATGTTGTCACATGCTACTCTCGTCTGTAAACAATAATGTATTCAAATAAACTGTACCTTCATTTAATATACAGCATGGTAGTATCTCGACATCTATCGTTGTAGTGTTAAATCAGTAGGCTTCGGTTTGCACCACTCCATATCATTTCGCTATTAAATTCACCTCTTTAGGAAATTGTAAATTTACCACATGCTAACTGCCAACCGGAGATGAAAGAGTTTCAGAATAAAGCTTAACAACTGGGTGTGCACAAGAATTTCTGGTTTTTCAGTGTAAAACTGCATTAAAACTGACGGCATGTTTAAACTACATTTCCCCATTAAAACATTGATTTTAATTTCTAACAGTCCCTCCTTACACACCTTAAAGGTGTGTATAATACTGAAATCAATGAGTTCTTCATCTGAACTTTGCATAGTACTTATCTCATATTACAAACATGCAATCAAAATGGAATGGTTCAATAGGCTTAACTTTACAAAAATACAAAATAAATGATTTGCCTGTGCTCAAACATAAAAGTTTTACCTTGCGTATAACTTCTAGTGTTTGCATTCAATATCATTTTTCAAAATAGCAGCAATGGCTTGGTATCAGAACATTTCTTCCTCCCTCCTTTCACAGAAACCGTTCTCATACCACGCTCAGTGTTAAGGCACTTGTTTTTACAAAGTGAAAAGAAACAAATCATTTTAGAATAGCAATGATTTATACAACATGAAATCTACCATATTAGAACTTTAAAATAATAAAGTCAAATAAAATGGACTATCTTAGAATTGTGTAAAATTAATTGGAATAATAAAAATATACTATCTTGGAATAGTATGAAGTAAATTGAAATGGATTTACTCCATTTTAATTTTGCTCACTTCTTCACATGATTTCATCATTTAAAGAATCACATCGGCTGGACATTCATTGATCAATCTCATCTCCGAACATCCATATCATTTAAACTAACTCATCATTGTCATCAACATCTGTATACGGGGGTTGGTCGTCTTGTTCTGCTAGCATTTGTAACTGTCTCCTCATGAGAAATGTACCCTCCCTCCTTTCATACCATTTAAGGTATGAAAGTAATATGTTCTCTAGAAGGGGCCGTTATACGTTCTACTCTGGGGTACGGCATTCTAGACAGTCATTTCTGGGAGAAGATTTTGGTCAGTTACAACAGTTGTAGAATTTCATCACTTAAAAGTTCCTACTCAGTAACTTTGGGTGGTCTGTTCTAATGCAGTGATAAAGTCCCTGAAATGGTGTGAGAACCAGTGGAATATCAATAACTCATTATACTAATTTATTTTCAATTATGGTCTACTTAAATAGCTATGCTAACCCCTTTAACAGTGTGTGGAACCTTGGGTGCCCGAGCATGTGATAATTACTTCCTCCTTTAACAAGGATTTTAAAAACAGAAGTCATTTCATTTAATGTTTTGTAGTTTAATTCAGGAATTTACACTTATGGCAGATATGTTTCTCCTTTAAATAACATCTCTAAATGTCAGGTCATCACTGATTGAATGGTGTCTTTTAAAACTCATACTCTGGTGCCGTGCGCTCCCTGTGAAGCTGCAAGTAAGATTTAAAACATCTGCAGGGTGGGTTGAGCGACCCCTTCTCCCCGAACGATATTTGTTGTAACAAATATGCACCATCACAATGAGTGATCCAAGGCCCCCCATGTATTACTCCCAATTATATTAGTTTTTTTAAATTAAAATGTGCGATCTCTCTTTGCCCAGTGTCTTTTTAAAACTCTACATCTTGTACGAAAAACAACTGTTATTTCCACCTTAATCTTCCCTCCTGAGGTAATAACCATGCTACAATGGAGAAATCAATACTCTAGATTGGAATACTATCTTTGGCTTGGTACTAGCTCTACCTTTAACATTTTCCATACAAATAAAGATTTGTCTGCTTTTATAGAGTGGTTACTAAAACCATCCCTTTAAACTGTAGGTCTATACTGTAACAAGTTAAATCTTCCCCAAATTCATACATGAATAAAAAACTCTTAAAGAATCATTTGTTCATATGATGAAAAGATTTAATAATATGCTCTACCCTCAGTCTGTTTTTAGGGTTATCTAATAGTTTCCTCTTTTTTCCTTTATAAATTCACCAATTGCTTAATTCATGGCTAATAAATATTTTTCTTTACTTATTTCTCGTTGGTGAATAAGTGTGTTTATGTGTAAACTCACTCACTCCCGTTTTCCTTTTCTCCCCCTCTGGTTGTCAAGCCACACCCCCTCACGTTCTGCCGGACCATGCCAACTCCTCCGTCCTTTCCTCTCCTCCGTCCACCTTCTCCTCAGTCCATCTGCTCTTGTATCCTTCCGCTGTAACTCTTTTCAGTGTCCCATCTGCTTTGCATTTCATCTCCTCCTTTACAGTCTCTACTGGTTGCATGGAGGGCGTATTCTGCTCTCATGTCCCACACTCTGCTCTTGTGCCCAAATCTTGTGGCTCAGCTTGGAACTTCATGTCCTGTGGGGGACCGATGAGAGTGTGCCTTTTTATGTCGCCTGTAGTTCTGGATTCCTCAGGTGGAGATGGTTCAGCTCTGCTTCTCTGTCTGTTCGATGGAGGAGGAGGAGTCTTCCGTGGTGAGGTCTTTTGTCTGCTTGGAAGTTGGGGTTGTAGCGTTCTGACAGGCGGAGAGAGAGAGAGATCTCGGGACGCATAATCTATAGTTAATTCTAACACACTTAGGTAAAAATAAATCCAACCTTTTCCACTCTATTTTCCTAATCTTACTATCCATCTTAGTTGTTAAATGTCATCTAAACACATTTCATGTCTACTAATAATTTGACCATATCCCTAAACATTGCTTTCACCCACTGTAACATGTTTACTCCAATTAACTCTTTCAGGAAACCATTTTCTTCTATAAATTTAAATACCTACATGTTTCAAACACCTATAACACACTATAAAAGAACGTCTCCATATTTTCTCCATCACTTTAATCCCACTGTTATTTAGAACCGTAGTAACTTTTGTGACTCGACATATCTGCAATGTCGCCACTATCTGCTGGGGAATCTTGTTCATCGAGTTTGTACATACAAAGCTTTACTTGTGGGTTAGTAGCCTGTGTCTAACAATCATTTTCAATAATTGTGCTCAGGTCACCGGTCGGTTGTTCATAGCTTAACAGGGGGTGTTTCTGGTACACACTAAAACATGGATCCAGTGTATTTAGAGATTCCCCTAATCTGTAAATCCCCATCACTTACATATCCCGATCACTTAAACCCATCTCCTCATTTGATACAAGAACTGCATATAGGGGGGTTGAATCATCTTGATTATAACCGCCTCACCTTTGGGAACGACTATTTCTAACTCCTCCTCTTGTTGCTCAGCTGATCTTTTGGCTCTGGGGATAAGTGACAGTCTCTGAAACACAGCTGGAGTCTTGTTAGTGATGTGGGCATTCTTTATGAGTGAACTAATGGTTCCATGTTTTACTTGATATTGTACTCCCCTTCCAACCAGAAAGGTGCCAAGTGTAATGAGCACAATCAACAATGCTATTCTGACTCTTATCCCTAGGGGACCCCACAATTGGTTTGGCTTTGTTCTTGTCAATTCTCTATTTTATCCCTGGTTGTGTCCATTACAGAATTTAAATAATGAGTACAAAAATAACATATACAAAATTTGACTCTTTTTCAAATGTAAAACAAAAAATAGGTTTTCACATTAATGTACAATCTATAAAAATCTATAGACTATTTGTCTTTTGAGCTGTTTCTATCTTTATCTTATTTCTATTTATTGTTCTGTTCCAGCTCTGCCAAATCAGTCCTTACTCCCAATAATGTTCTGGAAGTTGCCAGTGAAGGGTGACAATGTGTGAGGTGGTGTCAATTTGCTCCTTTTTCTTTACCTTTAAACCGGAGCGCGTGTGAAGTTTGTTACAACTTTTCACGCTTCCGTCCACCGGGGATGAGCCCACTGTCTTTTGTGAACTTTCACCCTCACCCATTCACCTGGTCGAACAGGAGTCTCTTCTGGTGTCTCGTCTGGTATCTCTGTAGTTTTCCTAGCCTGCTGTGTAGACAAAACTTGCATAATATTACTCAGAGTTCTGACATATTAATCCACTTCTATTTGTCTAATATCTAAAACTGGACCACTCCCTCCTTGGAGAAGGCCCAAGCTTTGGCATACCTCTTGTTGTTATGAGACCTATTGTTAACTACATGTTATTATTTATTAACTACAACATCACTTAAATCAACATATCTGTATAATCATGAGACTCCCTCCTTTGAGCATAACATGCTCAATTAATATTGCAATGATAACCCTATTATGAACAGGACATGTAAAACCCATAACGTTGCATTAAATAAATATAACTTCTCCATGTACCCATAAGGCGTACAAAAGTATCGTATGATGTATGGTTTTCTTATGGTATAAATGCATATTCACAAAAACATCTGCCATTAGCACAAAAAATATTTTACTTGTTTCAATAATGGCTTTTGTCATGGTATTATGCATCATCCTTGCTGCAAAAAACAATACCCCTGGTTCCACTAATGCGTCTCAATAATTCTAGGAATAGAGGATTGGTTAATACTGCTGAACTAACATATGATAAAATAATATTTCTCCAAACTGGAGGGAAAATATGAACTATTCTCACAGAGAGTGACCTGCATGAAGGGCTGGTGCCCCTCACTCAAAATGAGATATTGCCTTACGCATTACATTATAAATCAGTAAAGTTACTCAAGAATAAATAAATAAAGACTGATTCTTGAAACTGTTGTAAAAACCCTACAACTTCTTCATCAGTGTTATGTTATTTAATCTGCGGCTCATGCCTTAAAACAGATACTTCAGACCCATTATAAAATGGTGCTTATGAGAAAAATGTAATCTGACTCCATAAATCACATAATTGTTTGATTAAAAACTGCACTTCTGGCTAAGAATAAATGAAGTTGCCCTTTAAACACAGCCCCGGTCTTCTGACGGGGTCCATCTATGTACTGGCTGGAAAATGTTAGGCCAGTCTCTGTCGCTCCGTCACAGTTCTCCCGCTAACAGTCACTCTCTAGTTCTGCTGGGTTCTTGTTGACTTCTTCACTGGTTTGAGACAAGCGACCCTATTGGAACACCTCCCTTTGTAGCCAGACTTCACCACAGCAGAATTGAGTTTCTGTTTTCAGGTCTGGACAGCTTCACGTCAGGTGTATCGCCGCCCCTTGCATATTTTGGGTGGAAGCCCGTCTTCTTGACCTCACTAGCTGTGTCGACACAATAGTTTTCTGTGTGGGGGAACAACATCACTTGTAATCTGTATCCTTCTCATAATTACAAAAATAGTCTGCTAAATGTTCTACTCTGCTACTTCTAATCTGTGGATGCTCTATGTGTAAATGCAATATTCTCACTATCTTTTAAATAACATTCAACCTCTCCCTCCTGTGGTGACATACGTGGCTCTATGTAGCTGGATTTCAAAATACTCTAGTGCTGTAGATGCATCACCTGATGGTCTGGTCCTCTAAGCTTCCTCATTGTTGTGGATGATACCAGGCTGTCAGTGGCATTTGGTTCATGTTTGGAAATCCTGTACGTCTTTGACATCTCTGGGACCCACTGCCTCCATCGTCATCATGGAAACTACATGGTGGGCCGTTGTTTGGTGCATGTGGTGGGTATTTCATTTGTTTTTGTGGACAATGTTAGAAATTAAAATCAATGTTTTAATGGGGAAATGTAGTTTAAACATGCCGTCAGTTTTAATGCAGTTTTACACTGAAAAACCAGAAATTCTTGTGCACAACCAGCTGTTAAGCTTTATTCTGAAACTCTTTCATCTCCGGTTGGCAGTTAGCATGTGGTACATTTACAATTTCCTAAAGAGGTGAATTTAGTAGCGAAATGATATGGAGTGGTGCAAACCGAAGCCTACTGATTTAACACTACAACTATAGATGTCGAGATACTACAATGCTGAATATTAAATGAAGGTACAGTTTATTTGAATACATTGTTGTTTACAGACGAGAGTAGCATGTGACAACATCCGGAATGACCGGAAACCAAACCAGCCGAGAAGTATTTTTTAGAGTATTGATTACAGCGTTTAGAATGTGTTACATGCAAAGTGATGAAAGAGAATATGAGGAGAAAAGGCGTGTTAAGCATAATGAATGTGAAAAGAACCTATCCTCTGTTTAAATGCAACAACGGACATTGGAGACGAGGCGAGCCGGCTGGCGGGGAGGAGCCAGCAGAGAATATATATAAGAGCACCGGAAGAGGGATCGGGTTCTCTTCTCTAACGAGGAGCGGATCACAGCTGTTTGTCTGACTGAACAATATCATGCTTGTGACCAACCCGCGCTTTTTTTAATTAAAGTACCCAATTGAACTTTCACAGAGACTCCATTTAAAGCTTCTCTCCTGGACGGGAGAATAACGAACACAGTTTACAACAATCTCTAGCCCAATGGCCCAGCTGATTGCATATGTAGCATCCCTCAAACCGGAGAACTTTTCCTCTGCCTCTGCCTCCTAGGAAACCTCCTGGTTGTTGGTTCTCCATCTGATTCTCTGGCACTATCTGAGATTCAACTGTTTGAGATGTCTGCCCTGCATTCTCTGGTTCTTCCTGAGCTTGAATTGTTGGAGGAATCTGCCCTGTCTTCTCTGATGTAGCTGCCATTTGCCTTGCCGCTTTCTTGTTTTTATTAGCTTCGGTATCTTTCTCAGCCATTTGTATCTTCGAGAGTCTTAGTTGTAATGTTTTAATTTCTTCGTCTTTTTCCCTCTGGGTTGCTTGGTATTTCATATCGTGGTAAATGAGATGTTGTCTCCATTCTTCAATGGGTATAGCGTCTAATGCCACCACATCTCCCAGGCTTGCCTGCACTGATTGGGGAAGGGCGTTAATGACCACGTTCTTCCACAGCATTACGACAGACGGTGAAACGTCATGTCGTTCTCCAGTGCAGTCTGAAGTATTATTT
Source organism: Notothenia rossii (assembly GCF_949606895.1). NCBI lineage: Eukaryota > Metazoa > Chordata > Actinopteri > Perciformes > Nototheniidae > Notothenia > Notothenia rossii. The sequence goes on along the minus strand of NC_136910.1, from coordinate 28,477,729 downwards.
GAATTATTTGAAGTATTAAAGTAACGTGTTATGGCAGGAAAGTCCAATCTGGTATATTCATTTTAATGTCACCTTATATATTCGTGGGTGTTACATTTGAAAGTACATTTTTACTGTTTAAATAATAGAGAGGCTTTTCATATATTCCTGAAACAATGTCCCACCACTTAGTAATAATAAATTAAAGCAATAGTCTTTTCTTCCACTTTTCATTTGTAGTCAAAAGGGTGGTTTTATGACCTTTGACATCTGCTTTGCAGTTCCCAGCAAGGAAGGGGCCCTGAGTCTCTAGCTTCCTCTGCTAATTGCTAAAACCCGTATTGATTAGCCCAAAGGGAGATGTGCCTCAGATACAAGACAGTTGAAGCCTTGTAGAATTAATGATTTATCTCCTACAGACCCCAAAAGAGGCCTTGAGACTTGGGTCACCAAGCAGTAAATGAGATAAAGGTCCTTTTGAGCTTATCAATGAAATGTATTCATTCCTAGTAAGCTGACTTTGGGGTGAAGGGAAGTTCAGGGAAGCCATTAAGCGATAAGAACAATTAACTTCTGTTAAAGATACATGATACGATGTTTGTGTGTGTTGAATATGTTTAGGGGGAATGAGTATGTGTCCTGTCAAAGAGTCCTCTGTCATGACTCCAAATCATTTATTGGGGGATCTGCCTGAGGGCAGAGGGACAGAAACACACACACACACACACACACATACACTGTGAAGCAAACGATGGAATCAACAAACTGACTTACTACCTGGGATCCCGCCCAGAAGGGAAACCGACCAATGGAACACTGCCAACTCACTGTCTAGCTCGCTCAGAAGTGAACTCTGTGTATAAATGTTGTGATCATTTTGAAGATCGGCGCTCTTGTTTTTGACTTGCCGTTCCTGAGACGTGTCTCACACGGTGGTAGAACCTGAGCCCGGACTACTCTGCAGAGTGCTTCGTGATTAGGTGATGTATTTGTATGTTTTACCATTAAAGCAGATTATTGTTTAACCCTTATCCTGGCTGCTTTGAATTTTTCCTTCTTTTGAGAACCCGCTCATATAAGAACGGCGTGGAGCAGAGATTCTGCCCCAACAAATGGTGTTTCCCCGACGTGATGACGTCATGACGTGGTGAAGTCATGAGTAGGGTTTTTGAGAGAAAGATCAGCAGCCAGCGGACGAATGGTCCGGAGAAGAGGCCTAGAATAATCTCTGACAACTAAAACGAGGATCCTACAATTGAAAGGTGAGCAGACGAGCCTGTTTCTATCGAAGGTCTGTAATTGGCTAAACTACATTTTAGAGTTGGCAGAGACATATTCCGGTGTCATAGTTGTTGCGGTGGAATATACAAATACATATTTTAGATAGGTAGGAAAGTTATATAACATAAAAGTGAATCAACGAGGTATGTAAGACGAAGGTGAAAGGCCCCGT